>NW_007221081.1:0-656 GCF_000164805.1 Carlito syrichta | reverse complement strand
GTAGTTGCTCTGGGTAGTCAGGGTGTGGATGGTTAGTAACATGTCAAGGTCTAGGACCTTTACTGTATGCTACTGTAGACTCTGCAAACACCGTACACTTAGGCTATAATAACTTTACTAATAGTATTATTCTATTTTAATAATAAATCAAACTTACTGTAGCTTTGTGACTTTATAAAATTTTCCATTGATTAAACTCTCCGGTAATTCACATATGGGAAATGGAGGATTCTGGAATGCAAGGTGAGGGAGCAGAAGTGAAAAATAGTAAAAGTAACAGATGGTTTGATGATGATATAGGCATGTCAGTGAGCCCCTGAATTCTGGCAGCTCTAGATGATGCTGGATCTTGTCTGGGTATAACTTTTATGCATGTCTCTCACTGGGTCCGTGTGGCTTAGAGATGTGGTATTCTGCTTGACAGATGAGGAAAGGGAGTTTTAGAGTTTGTGGACTTGGCCCAGTCACACACTGATGATGAAGAGGCTGAACTTCAGGTGACCAGACCCTTCAACATGCAGCATCCTGTGTATTGACCATCATCAGATGATCAGAATGACCTTGGGTACGGGCAAAATGATTGTCTCTCACCTTGAGGTTATCTTTGCACCCTCCTCTAACTAGAAGCCTTCCTCGGAATTAACTTCTTGATCTCT
>NW_007221080.1:0-805 GCF_000164805.1 Carlito syrichta | reverse complement strand
GTCCCCATGGAATTTTATGATGCCCTTAGAGACCTGTCCAGCTTGGGACTGAGGTGAAGAAGATACTGAGAGGTTTAAGGCAGTTTAAGAGGATCATGTTCAGTACCAACCCGGGCCCTCACTGTGGTGTCATGGCATATTATGACCTGGAGCCTAGTTAGTGCTGCTGTTGCATGTCTGTCTAGTGGTGTGGAGACATCAAAACTTTCTGGACACATGGAAACTGAAAGCTAAGATTTAGTTACATCTTACAAGGATCACAGGAATCATCGTTTCAGTTACTTTCTCAGAGTGAATGGGAAAGGGAAAGTGTTATGGCAGGGGCCAGGACTGTGGCAAAATGTTGATCTGGCCTTTGGGACCTTTGGGGACATTGTCTTATAGACTCAGAAATAGGAAGCTAAATTTCTAGAGTAGAAATCAGGATTGAGTAGTACACAAAGAAATTACCCCTGGTTGTAATGAAAGAGTAAGAAATAAAGAGAACTTCAAAGTAAATTGTTTGGTGTCCTCCCTGATTGACCAACATGTTTTAACAATTTATGACTCAGAAATCTCCAGTTACGGAAGAAACAAAAAGGTTCTGAGTTGTCTGTGATGAATGTGGTTCATCTACAGGACCTTAATGCATCAAAATGAAATCTCATCATTGTGATCAGTTTCCTCTGGTTCTTTACTTCTCTTTAGGTATCTGTTTCCTTCTTGGTTTTTTCCATGTTTGTTCATTGGATTAATATACAAGAGGCACACTCGGGACCTGGACCATTTGATGTGGGCCATGATAATGGAGCTTCTGTTCTTCTCA
>NW_007221079.1:0-673 GCF_000164805.1 Carlito syrichta | reverse complement strand
GAATCATCGTTTCAGTTACTTTCTCAGAGTGAATGGGAAAGGGAAAGTGTTATGGCAGGGGCCAGGACTGTGGCAAAATGTTGATCTGGCCTTTGGGACCTTTGGGGACATTGTCTTATAGACTCAGAAATAGGAAGCTAAATTTCTAGAGTAGAAATCAGGATTGAGTAGTACACAAAGAAATTACCCCTGGTTGTAATGAAAGAGTAAGAAATAAAGAGAACTTCAAAGTAAATTGTCTGGTGTCCTCCCTGATTGACCAACATGCTTTAACAATTTATGACTCAGAAATCTCCAGTTACGGAAGAAACAAAAAGGTTCTGAGTTGTCTGTGATGAATGTGGTTCATCTACAGGAACTCAATGCATCAAAATGAAATCTCATCATTGTGATCAGTTTCCTCTGGTTCTTTACTTCTCTTTAGGTATCTGTTTCCTTTTTGGTTTTTTCCATGTTTGTTCATTGGATTAATATACAAGAGGCACACTCGGGACCTGGACCATTTGATGTGGGCCATGATAATGGAGCTTCTGTTCTTCTCAGGGGCCCTCAGTGCTAACCAGATGCTGAAAACCTGTTAAATCCTAATGAGGGGATCCAGAAGAATCAAAACCTGACCATTCACTGTGCCAGGAAGTGGCTTCATTGCACAAGGTGGTCGCCTCCTGACCTG
>NW_007221078.1:0-4206 GCF_000164805.1 Carlito syrichta | reverse complement strand
GGGGGGGAGATTTTTTTCAATGCTTTTGTCCATTTTGTGATGGGTGATTTATGAGATAATCTGCACACAATGAGCTGAGTGTCAATAGTTTTTATCAAATAAAAAGGCATGACCCCCCCATACCTCACCATCCATATTCACCCCATCTTGTCCTGAGTGAATTTTTTTTCTTGTTTCTCTGATGAAAAATGTCCTTAGGTGGAAACGTTTTGCCATTGTGGAAGAGGTGAAACAAACAAACAAACAAACAAACAAACAACAAAAACCAGCAAAAGCACTAAAAGGCATCAAAACTAAAAGTTCAAAAACTATTATGAGCAGTAAAAAAGCATTTTGGTAGGTGTATGGTATCAAATGAAAAGTACTTTGAAAGTGACTGAAGTTTAAACATGTGAGAATAAATATACAAATTTTAATAATTAAAGTTCAGGTTTTTTGGGGGGTGCCCCTTGTATACCCATAAGAAACTACAGCAAGCCAAGTGCTTTGGCTCATCCTGTAATCCCAGTACTTTTGGAGGCCGAGGAGACAGGTATGTCTGACCCTGGGGGTTCAAGACCAACCTGGGCAACTTGGTGAGACCTCCTCTCTACAATAAATCACAAAAACTAGCCAGCAGTGGTGATGTGCGTCTATAGCTCTGGCCACTGGAAGACTGAGGCAGAAGGATGGCCTAATCGCAGGCTGTTGAGGCTGTGGTGGCCGTGAGCATGCCACTGCACTCCAGCCTGGATAACGGAGTGAGACTCCAACTCAAAACAAAAAAATTTAAGTTTTGAGAGCTGGGCAGGATGGTGCTGGATGTTCTAATGGAATCCTGGGAATTAACCAAGACATGGTAAATATGTTGGGCATTTTGTGAGGGTAGAGTGTGAATCTGTCCTGCATTGTACTGAGAACATTTTTATTTTGGATTCTTGTAGCCAGGGATGATTCCTTCCAGAATGTATAATTTTCCCCATTTTTCTTTGTCAATCACTTGTCTTCCCTCACTACTCTCACATGTATCCCATTGCTTTGTACATTTCATAGTTAATATCCTTTTCTGCATGTCTTTTTCTCTCTAAGTAGTTCTCTTTTCTTGCCACCAAAGATGAATACCACAGTTTTATTGAGAGAAAGAGTTATAGGATAGGATCCCACTCCCCACCAGTTGGGTGTGATGTGAATGCCATGGTTATTCTTTGTCATATCTGCAGCTGCACACTGCATTGAGAACCTCCAAGTTTCCTTTGGCCAGCTTCCAAATCAATTACCTGAAGAAGGTCTTATAATTCATGACTTGCATGCAGTCCCTCAGTAAATCATCTTATGATGAGTCTCTCAGACTGTTAAAGTACTGTTTATTACATCACCTAATGGCATTGAAAGGGATGTATTTGTTTATGAATCATGAAGTTACACTGATTGTTTTTTGGGTTAAACATTTTTAACATGTGTGTTGTCTTCTGTTGTCAATGATTGTCATCTGTCTCTTGTACCCTCCAATGAAAAAGACAACTCTGATATGAGGATTCCCACTCTCTTCTAATCTTCTTATAAAATTTGTAACAGTTTTTAAAAATCCAGGCCTCTTTTGATGGACAGCATGGTTGGTTCCAGGTTCTTGCTATTGTGGCATGATGGAATACTACACAGTCATAAAAAAGAACAAAATCATGAATTTCGCAGCAACCTGAATGGAACTAGAGTCTATAATACTGAGTGATCTCTCACAGAAACAAAGACCTTAGTATCATATGTTCTCACTCATATAGTGGACCTTGAACATCTATCATAATACTATAAGAAAAGGATTGACAGTGGTGGGAAATTATGGGGCATAGGGAGGGAAAGAGAGGTGGTATTAACGGTAGTCAATATCTGTCTGGGGATGGGGAGACACCCTTTATCCACAAGGGCGCCTGAACGATGCATATTTGTATACCTAACCCTTAACTGTACCCCACAATTTTAAAATAAAAATATAATTTAAAAAAACTTGTAATAGACATTGGAAAATCCCTACTTTGCTAAAGAAAATTATTGGTTCAATCATAACACTTGGATTCCAATAAACCTTTAGTATATTATTTCTGCTTCGTCTTAATTTTAGTCAAAACTGGGTTTTATAGAGATGGTTTGTTTGTTCATTTATTGAGTCAGGGTATCATTCTGTTGCCCAGGCTGGAATGCAGTGGCACAATCATGGTTCACTACAGCCTTGATGACCTGAACTCAGACAATTCTTCTGCCTTAGCCTCTCAAGTAGCTGGGACCACAGGCATGCACCACCATGCCCAGCTAATATTTTTTATTTTTTACTTTTGTAGAAACAAGTTCTCACTATGTTGTTTGGACTGGTCTCATACTCCCAGGCTCAAGCAATCCTCCTGCTTCAGCCTCCTGAAGTGCTAGGATAAGAACTATAGGCCCCACACCCAGTCCCATGGTGGTTTAAATTGGGATCAAAAGAAAAAATATTTCTGTGAATTCAATAAAATAACGCTTCCAATTTGGTCTTCATTAAAAGTTGATTCGATACCTCCCAAACATGCCCTGAGTATTGATGCATCCAATAAACCAAATTATTCATTATTTCATGTAGTAGAACTCTAAAGGCATTCCATTTGCCTCTACAGTTTTCATTGGAACCAATATTCAACTGTATGTTCTGTGATAGTATGGTACAGGGTTCTGATTCTTTATCTATGTCATCATATATAGGATTGCAGTCTTCATCATGTGTGTCAAATAAAAGTTTGAATTGAGTAAGTTTGGAAAATCACCTAGATTTGACCCTGTTGCACTAACGTTTTCTATGCCTAGAGACAAATTAGCAGTAATAAAATGAAAACTGATGATAGACCACCCCTTTGCTTCCATATCTTCTTCTCAGTGCTAAGTCATATAATGAAAAATATTAGTCTACCTGCCAAGAAAAGAACCCCAAACCTCAGAATGAAGTTAGTGTCATAGTTGTTCAACCAACTGTGTGTGGGAGAAAATACTATTGTGATTCTTCCCATTCATCTAAATGACTACAACGCCAGCAATTGTTTTGGTTAATGAGAGTGGCTAAACTTTGAATAGTAGAGCTAAGAAAATGTTCAGTTTGAGTAGGGAAAGTTCCTAACAAAATAATAGTTCGAACATTTTGTGTAAGTGCAAAACAAAGTGAAGTCTCAATCAGTGGAAGGAGGTCAAATGGTGAAATCCTCCACAATCTTGGGGAAGTTGCCTACCGTGTGATGACGGCTGCTCCTAGGGAAGGCTTTTCCTTGGATATACTTAAGATAAGTCACCTGGTATGGTCCCTTCCAAGGATACTCAAGGGACATGTTCCCCTGGTATCATTTCCAAAAGACCCACTTTTCAGGTTGTAGTTCATGAAAGTCTGGTCACCATTGGTAGGCAATTCATGAAACACCTCCTTCAGCAGGTGGAAAACTTCTTTGAAATAATGCATCAAGGCCTTGCAGTATGCAGTTATACTGCTAGTGTGCAGTGGGCTTGCTCTCTGATGAACGCAACATCTCTGGCACTGTCTTTTGAGAAAAAATAAGAGCTTTCTTCAGAGTCCACTGACAAGGACATAAAGGTATCATTCAAATCTGTATCCCAGATCTGAGAGTGGGTCAAGCTTTTAAGGCCTTTCTAAATAGTCCCAGGTGATGCCAGTGCAGCCAATCTGCCAGGTTGCTGGTGTTAACAATTCCGAAGTTCAAACTTTTTTCCACTACACATGCCTGAGCAATTTCAGGTTTGCATCACCTGTAACAACTTAAACAATGGTAATCGGTTTGAGTCAGTCTCATTACTACAATATCACAGCTGGAAAGTTCAGGGGATGCATGTGGTTCTATTATCAAAGACTTAGGTTGTCCAGTACTTTATAAGGGGTCAGTTTGTATTTTCCCATAGGAATTAATCAGGTAAGTGTAAACATTTGGTTAAAGTAATCCCATCCTCTCTGTTAGTTTAGCTAATTTTAGTCAGAAGAAACCATTTGTTTATTCAACTTCCATAGAAGTAGGGGCAATGGTTCGTAGGATTAATAGATCTTGTTTCTTTCTCTTTATTTTTAAGTCAGAGTCTCACTCTGTTGCCCAGACTGGAGTGCAGTGGCACCATCACAAACATGGCCACAGCAACCTGAACCTGCTGGGCTCTGGCAATCCTTTTGATTCAGCCTTCCAAGTAGCTGGCACTACAGGTGTGCCCCAG
>NW_007221077.1:0-631 GCF_000164805.1 Carlito syrichta | reverse complement strand
CCATACCTCACCATCCATATTCACGCCATCTTGTCATGAGTGAATTTTTTTTCTTGTTTCTCTGATGAAAAATGTCCTTAGGTGGAAACGTTTTGCCATTGTGGAAGAGGTGAAACAAACAAACAAACAAACAAACAAACAAACAACAAAAACCAGCAAAAGCACTAAAAGGCATCAAAACTAAAAGTTCAAAAACTATTATGAGCAGTAAAAAAGCATTTTGGTAGGTGTATGGTATCAAATGAAAAGTACTTTGAAAGTGACTGAAGTTTAAACATGTGAGAATATACAAATTTTAATAATTAAAGTTCAGGTTTTTTGGGGGGTGCCCCTTGTATACCCATAAGAAACTACAGCAAGCCAAGTGCTTTGGCTCATCCTGTAATCCCAGTACTTTTGGAGGCCGAGGAGACAGGTATGTCTGACCCTGGGGGTTCAAGACCAACCTGGGCAACTTGGTGAGACCTCCTCTCTACAATAAATCACAAAAACTAGCCAGCAGTGGTGATATGCGTCTATAGCTCTGGCCACTGGAAGACTGAGGCAGAAGGATGGCCTAATCGCAGGCTGTTGAGGCTGTGGTGGCCGTGAGCATGCCACTGCACTCCAGCCTGGATAACGGAGTGAGTCT
>NW_007221076.1:0-7369 GCF_000164805.1 Carlito syrichta | reverse complement strand
GTTTGCATCACCTGTAACAACTTAAACAATGGTAATCGGTTGGAGTCAGTCTCATTACTACAATATCACAGCTGGAAAGTTCAGGGGATGCATGTGGTTCTATTATCAAAGACTTAGGTTGTCCAGTACTTTATAAGGGGTCAGTTTGTATTTTCCCATAGGAATTAATCAGGTAAGTGTAAACATTTGGTTAAAGTAATCCCATCCTCTCTGTTAGTTTAGCTAATTTTAGTCAGAAGAAACCATTTGTTTATTCAACTTCCATAGAAGTAGGGGCAATGGTTCGTAGGATTAATAGATCTTGTTTCTTTCTCTTTATTTTTAAGTCAGAGTCTCACTCTGTTGCCCAGACTGGAGTGCAGTGGCACCATCACAAACATGGCCACAGCAACCTGAACCTGCTGGGCTCTGGCAATCCTTTTGATTCAGCCTTCCAAGTAGCTGGCACTACAGGTGTGCCCCATCACACTTAATTTTTTGATTCATTTTAGAGATGAGGCTTTGCCACGTTTTCCAAGCTAGTCTCAAACACCTGGACTAAGGCAATCCTCTTATTTCCACTTCCCAAAGTGATGGGATCACGGGCCTGAGCCACCAAGCCTGGCCTTGGATTAGTAAAATCTTACTTAACTATCCAGTAAGGTGAGTTCCCCTTTGGCTGGAAATCTCTTCAGGGATGCCCCAAAAAGGAAACACTTCTTGAGTCTCACTCTGTTGCCCAGGCTGGAGTACAGTGGCTTGCCATGGCTTACTGCAGCCTTAAAACCCTGGGGTCACATGATCCCTCTGCCTCTGCTTCCTGAGTAGCGAGGACTACAGGCACACAAAACCAAGTCCAAGTAATTTTTTGTTTTATTGTGGAGATCAGGTCTTTCCAAGTTACCCAGGTTGGTCTTGAACTCCTAAGTTCAAGCAATCCTCTCTTCGGCTTCCCAAAGTGCAGGAATTATAGGCATGAGCCACAGCACCTGGCTAGAAAACACGTTTTACAATTATTTATTTGCTACTATGTGACATCAGTCTTTCTCCAAAAAAAAAAAAAAAAAAAAAAAGCCTGACTCCACCCGGCAAACAGACTGGGTATCACAGAGATTCCAGAATTTCTTCATGGTTGTCATCACTAGTCCATGAGAGGGCCCTCTCTTGCAGGTATACATGTGTGTGTCTCTACCAATGTTCTTTATTTTCATTATTCATTTCCACTCCCCTCCCCCAGGTAACCACTCTACACTTTGACCTAGACTTTTTTTTCTTTTGAATTGTGGTCTCACTCTATCACCCAGCCTGGAGTGCAGTGGCATAATCACAGCTTACTGTATTCTCAAACTCCTGGGCTCAGGTGATCTTCTCCCTTAACTTCCCAGGTAGCTGGGACTACAGGTGTTTGTAGAGACAAGTTCTCACTATGTTGCCTAGGCTGGTCTCAAACTCCTAGGCTCAGGTATTCCTCCCTCCTTGGCCTCCCAACGTGCTATAATTACAGCTGTGAGCCACTAGGCTGGACCTTGACCGAGACTTGAATTTGCATGTGACTTTTTAGAATCTATACCTTCATTTTGTGTGTGTGTTTGTTTTAATCCACATATTTGTTACAGTATATGGTGCTACAGACAGGGACCTGAGAATTCATTTCCCAATCCAGGACACTTTAGAGAGTGGAGGAATGTGCTGTTATCATTAAAGTTTTCAGAACAACAAGGGTATTTGAAGGCTTATGATCACCTTAACTATAGAATTTGTTGTCTTACTTCAGTGTTTAACTGAGCAACATGCTTTTCAGCTCATGATAACGACAGTACTACTTGCAAGGTAGTACAGCTCAAAGTATTTAAATATATGAAATCAGAGCAACTCTTGAAGTCAGTATTGTGATTATCCCATTTTATGGGTAAATAAACTGAGGCACAGAGAGATTATGCAAGTTGTATAAGGCCACACAGCCAATGACCACTGAACCAACTGTGAACCTAAATTCATGGGTCTGGATCTGGAGGAGTTACTACTAGCAAAGAAAATACTATAATGTTTCAGAATCCAAAAAGATGAGGGTCTTAAATTCTTTCATGTCTCCGTGGGAAGGAAACTGAGGTCTTTCCATCACAGCAGGGTTAATTAGAAGTTTTTAGTAGACAACATTTCTTTCTTTTTTGTTGTTGTTGTTTTGTTGCATGTTTTTACTTGTTTTTATTTTCCTAGGTTTTTAGACATGTTCTGTTGTTGACCTGAAAAATTGAACAAGATAGACCCAATGGCAGATGACACGTTCATTAACAAGGCATCTAACGGAAAAGACACTTTAGGTAATCAATTATTTGTGGTGGAGCTGTAATAGCAAAGAAAAAAAGACAGGCAGGAGGTGTTTCTTTTTTTTTAGTATATAAATTTGAGATCTATCCAATTATTTACTAAATTTTGAAGGAATCTCACTTTTCTTTCATTAGTCTATCAATGTGGTGAATTACATGAACAGATTTTTCTTGATTGTCTGGTATTCCTGAAAGGGTCTCCACTTAATCCTGATATAGTACTTTTCATACACTGGATTGAGTTGCCTCATATTTTATTTGAAATTTTTGTCAAATAAGTTCCAATGTAGTTTTTTCCTAATATCCTTGTATTCTTTTAAATCTAGGTTATAGCTTGTCTCATGAAATGAATTGTGCTTCCATATTTGTCTATTTTCTGGAACATCTTGTATAAGACTGCAATTCCTTAGAAATATGGGAAAGACCACATGGAAAGAGTATGAGCTTGGAGTTTTGTACAGGCCAGTTTGCTCAAATCTGGTGGATATTTCAATGTTAAAGTTTCAGTATTTCAGTTCTTTTTCTTTTCTTTTTTTTTTTGTGAGTTGGAGTCTCACTCTGTCGCCCAGACTGGAATGCAGTGGCCGCTCCCAGCCACTGCAGCCTCGACATGCTGGGCTCCGGTGATCCTTCTGCCTCAGCCTTCCAAGTAGCCAGAATTACAGGCATGCACTACCATGCCCAGCTGATTTTTTGATTTATTGTAGAGATGAGGTCTCGCCGCCCAGGCGGGTCTCGAACCCGCAGGCTCAGGCAATCCACTCACCTCAGCCTCCCAAAGGCGTGGGATTACAGGCTGAGCCACCGAGCCCAGCTCAGTTCTTTTTCTTATTGCACCAATTTTTTCATCTCGTATTTTTTCAAATATGTTTTATTTTGGTCTTGCTTTACAACATATTTAAATACAGTAGCTCATATTTTTAATCATATATTTTTATTATAAAAGGTACACAGCAAAAGATCCTGTGTAATATATACACACATATATAATATATTTAGAGTTGAAAAAAGTGAAATGAAGGCACACATACCTACCACCCACCTCAAGATAATCCTGCCTCTCTATCTTGTCCATTGTCCAATTTCGTCCTTCCACACTTCTTCCAACAATGTATCCAAATGACCAAGAGGAACACAAAATGGTTTTAACATTTGAAAATCAATCAGGAATGCAAGATGTATTTTTATATTGGAACATCAACAAGGAATTTAAGATAGGATTATTATTGGAAACCCAATCAATGTAATTAAACAAATCAAAGGACAGATGTTCACAAAAAATAATCATCACAATTGTAGCAAGAAAAACATTTGACAAAATTCAATGAATCATGTGATTTTTAAAAAAACTTTCAACAAAATAGGAAAAGCAATAATTCCTCCATATGATAAATGCCTCTATCTATATTTTTTGTATTGTCTAGCTCTTAAAATGTTGTTATAGCATTTTGTTTTTTGAGTTGGAGTCTCACTGTATCACCCAGGTTTGAGTGGAGTAACACCATCATGGCTCACCCCAGCCTTGGACTTCTGGGCTCAGGCAATCCTTCCACCTCAACTTCCCAAGTAGCTGGGACTGAAAGTGCATGCAGTTGCACTCAGCTAATCTTTCACTTTTTATAGAGAGTAGGTCTGACTCTGTTTCCCAGGCTGGTCACCAATTCTTGGGCTTAGCAATTCTCCCATCTCAGTCTCCAAAATATGGGACTTACAGGCATGCATCACTGTGCCCAGACTTGTTATAGTTGTTTTTGATAGGTTGGTTTTTAGTCTTCCTAATAAAAATAAGAATGGTTTATGTTCTGCAATGACAGTGTTAGAGTCTTCTGTATTTTTCTATGTACCTATTTTTCACCAGAGGGTTCTAGACCTTGAAATGTTTTTGCAGGTTGATATACATATTTTATATTGAAGAACTCTCTTTAGCATTTCTTTTTAGGCCAGTTTGGTATTGACAAAATCCTTCTTTTCTTGTTTCTAAACAGAAGTCTTTATTTCTGTTTCATGTATGAAATATAGTTTGTGGATATATTATTGTTCATTGGACTTTTTCCTTCAGCACTTTGAATATGTCATCCACTTCTCCCTGGCTTAGAAGACTTCCAATGAGAAGTTTGCTGTCAGATGTATCCTTAAATATTATTTACTTTTTTAACCCTGTTGCTTATAAGATCCTTTCTTTACCCTTGACCTTTGAGAGTTTGGTTTGCATATGAGAGTTTGGGTTGAATAGGCTT
The DNA here is from genome assembly GCF_000164805.1 of Carlito syrichta. Classification (NCBI taxonomy): domain Eukaryota; kingdom Metazoa; phylum Chordata; class Mammalia; order Primates; family Tarsiidae; genus Carlito; species Carlito syrichta. The sequence continues at coordinate 2,826 of NW_007221076.1, read as the reverse complement.
TGTATTCTTTGGCCTTTTTGTACCTAGATATTTATATATTTCCCTAAGTATGGAAAGTTCTCCATTATTATTTCTTTGAATAAACTTCGAACCCTGATTTTCTCTCTACATATACTCAAAAGCCAATAACTTTTGTGGCTATTTTCTAAATCTTGTAGGTGTGCTTTATTCTTTTTTAATCTGTTTTAATATAGCTTGTATTTGAGCTCACTAATTCTTCCTTTTACCTGAATTTCTGCTATTGAGAGACTCTGAATGCATTTTTCAGTTAGTTGAGTTCATAAATCTTCAGAATTTCTGCTTAATTCTTTTTGAAAATTTCGTTGTCTTTGTTAAAGTTTTCTGATAGAATTCTGAATTCCTTATCTGTGTTGTCTTGAAGTTTTTTGAGCATCCTCAAGATAGCAATTTTGAATTCCCTGTCTGAAAAAACCCATATCTAGTCACTGAAATATTGGTCAATGGGGCCTTATTTAACCTGCTTGGTGAGATCATATTTTCTTGGATGTTTCTGGTGTTTGTGAATATTTATATGTACACATTGAAGAACTGGGTATTTATTGTAATTTTTGCAGCCTGATTATATTTGTACTCCTCATTATTGAGAGGGCTTTCCAAGAACTCAGAGGATTGAGGGTTGTGACCTAAGCCTGCAGTCATTTTAATCATTTCAGCAGTAGGAGGCACCCTAATCCCAGGAACACTGCAAATCTTGCCGGCTCGTAGATCTACTGCCTTGATGGTCTTGAGCTTGTGTAAGATAAGGGAGATATTTCTGGGTTACCAGGCAAAGTGTCTTGCTCTCTTCCCTCTATTTCCCCCAATCAGAAGGAGTTTCTCTTCACACTGGACTTCCTAGAGTCGAGGGAGTGGTGACACAAGCTTTCCCATGGCCACTATACCGGGCAGTGTCTGGTCATATCAGAAGCCTTGCAGACCACAACCGTTCTTGGGCTCACCCAGTGCTCTTGGTCGCCCTGGAGTACCTGCTGTGCCACACCTGCAGGCTGAGCAAGTTGAGCCTTAAGCTATATTCTGCCCATTGGGAGACGTATGACAAGGAGGGAGCTCTTGGCTGGTAGAGAGACTGTCCCAGTTTTGGGCTCAGCTAATGAAGATGCAGGATCCAAAATCACCTACGTGAATCTTGTTCAGTGAGTTCCGCTATCCTCATGTGGCAACGGGGTATTCTATGACCTTACATCTTGTCAGTGCTGTTGTTGGACTCCTCCCTGTTGGTGCATATATATCATAAGCTTTCTCTTTGCGTCTGTGAACCTGAAACCCAAGACTTACGTATTTCTTAACGGAGACACAGAACCCATCATTTCAGACACTTGCTCAGTGATTCCCACCATGACCAGCTTATATTTACTTTTGTGGAGAAAAAAAGACAAGGACTTATCTGATCAATGAGGTTCAGCCACAGGAACATACAACATAAAAATAAAATGGGGTTGACCAATTCCTTCCTGTTCTCTGCTTCCCTCTGTGCATGCATTACCTCCTTGGTTTTTTTCTGAGGATGTTTAGTGGTTTAATATACACTAGGCCAGGTGTAGTGCCTCATGCCTATAATCCTCCCACTTTGGGTGGTTAGGCAAGAGCATTATCTGAGCCCAAGGATTGGAGACCCTCCTGGGGAACTTGGTGAGACCTTGTCTCTACATAAATCAAAAAATTACCTGTGTGGTGTGGTGCACAGCTGCAGTTACAGCTACTTGGAAGGCTGAGGTAGAAGAATCGTCTAAGCCTAGTAGGTTAGGCTGCAGTAGCTATGAGCATGCCACAGTACTCCAGTCTGGGCAACAGAGTGAGACTCTGATTTTAAAAAAAAAAAGACACAGAAAACCAAACATACACACACGGGGGACACAGGATCAGGAACATTTTAAGTGTGTAGTGAACACTGTAGAAAACGGGTAAAGCCCCTGTTTTTCAGGAGCCATCACTGAGACCTAGACTCTAAGACTCTGTTCACCTCTAATAGGTGGATCCAGAATCCTCATTTCCTGACCACTGGCTTGGTTGGGAAAGGGCTTCACTACACAAGACATGGCCCCCTGTCATGAAAGGGAATGCTCACACTTTATATTATTGGAAGCCTCTGGGCCTCATCAGTACAAGCCTGTCATCATACAGCGTAGTGACCCTTTCTGAATAAAACTAGTTGTGGCCAATAAAAACACTCATATTCTTTTTTGTTTGTTTGTTTTTATCAAAAAACTAATATTTAGAGGTATATAACACCTAAAGTATTTCTTTCTTTCCTTTTTTTTTTTTAAGTTGGAGTCTCACTTTGTCACCCAGCCTGGAGTGCAGTGGCACGCTCACTGTCATTGCAGCCTCGATCTGCTAGACTCAGATGATTCTCCCAGCTCAGTCTTTCAAGTAGCTGGAACCACAGGCATGTGCCACCATTCCAAACTAATTTGATTTATTGTAGATATGAGGTCTCACCTAGTTGCCCAGGCTGATCTCAAACCCATGGGCTCAGGCAATCCTCTCATCTCAGCCTCACAAAGTGCTGGGATTATGGGTGTGAGCCACCATGCCCCACTTAAAGTATTACTATACCACATGAAAACAATTAAATCCTGGGTGGGGGAGCCTAGTTCATACCAATGAAAGATCTTAATACCTCTCTCCTCTCCCTATCAAGAAAGACAAGTGTACCAAGTTTTGAAATCACATCTCACCAGAAAAATAATAACGATCAAGTGCCTGTGGATTGTAAGTGACCTTCTCTGTAGTGAGTGATCCTAAACAAAGGACACCCAAGTGAAAGACATTGCTGGGGATTCAGGGGCTGGTGGTGTTGGGTGT
>NW_007221075.1:0-11995 GCF_000164805.1 Carlito syrichta | reverse complement strand
TCTACACACACACACACACACACACACACACACACACACACACAGCAAGGCACATTCACAGGGGATTTATCCCAAAATGATCTTTGTGATGTTCTGTCAGGCTGTGTTACCCTAGTAGGAATTTAGGAAAGACTTTGGTCCTCTTTACAGGGAAATCAAAGGCTGTTGACTTTAGATGATCATCAAGTGCATAAAACCTTAGGCACGAGACTTTCCTACTTTGAGGTCATCAACTCCTGAAGTCACTGAACAGTAACTGACATGAAATGGGATGCCAGCAGGATGCTCTGAGAAGAACCCAGATCCCACAGAACATGGGCAGCACCCAAGGTATTACTCTTTGCCTCAAGGAGGATCAACTCCTGTTTTGGAGTGCTCAAGGGCTGCTGCCTAACCACCAAAAGGGAAAAGTCCAGAGTGAAGCCAAGTAGTAGGTGCCAGTATTAACCCACCCCCACAAAAAGTCCCCTTTTAGAAAGAAGCTTACCTGAGAAGGAGATTCTACACCCTGATACTCAGTGCCTTTGGATTCATCTGTCCAATGTTTTGCAAAGTAAGCAAGGCTCTCCTATAAAAAAAAACAAAACAAATGGGGGAGGGGGAAAATCTAGCCATGGTTCATCTGCACTTTTCCCTTTCCTGTATCAGACAACCTTAAAGTTTCTGAGGGCACACGGCTTTCTTAAGTAGCAGTCTTTCAGCAGTGGCTACCCAAATACACTTAAAAATCCATATCAAAGATACCTCTCATTCAATGACTTATAAAAACATACATGTTAGAACTGGAAAGACTTTGGAGATCACCTGGTCCAACCCTTCTTTCCATTTTACAAATGGAAAGATTCAGACCAAAAGAAAACAAGTCAGTTAGAGGCAGCACAGGCCTGAACACAGGTCCCTGGCTCTCAGTGTAGGGCCTTGGATCAATGGCTTTCAAATTTTTGTTTTTTAAACTACAATCTGCTTTAATAAACCTAGTAGACACACACACACACACACACATACACACACACACACACACACACACACACACCCATCCCCAAACATTTCTTTTTGTATTTTCTATTCTACTCTATTTTATTTAAAAGACACTAGTCATAACCTAGTAACTTGATTTTACAACTCACTGGTAGGTCATGACCGAAGCTTGTAAAGCATTGTCCTAGAACATCCAATTTCAAATCTGTGTCCCAATTTTGAAAAACTGAAGGTGGTAGAATTAGAGTGCTGGGCATTGTGCATGGCCCACTGCTTGTCTTCCCTAGACTGCAGCCAGGCAATGTAAGCAGTACTGATGGGAATGTGATCAAAGTTGTAACCTCTTAGCAAGATCACGGCAGAAAGGTTTTATAGGTTTAAGAAGTAATGACAGCCCACTTTGTCTTTTTAGATATTTCCAGAGGTCACTGACACCATCGACTGTGAAAAAATTTATATTCTGGAAAGACTTTGATCTGAGTTGGGAAATCCTTTTGTCTATGTAGCAATTCTAATGATGTCCAGGGTCCTTTGGAGAACTTATCTAATTAACCTTGATATTATTCTCATGAGGAACAAAGATGTCATGGTACCAGTGGGAGGAAGAGCAGGACCAGGACTCAGATGAGGTGAGCGAAGCATCTTGATTACTGAGTATATTTTGCATCTGTGTAACACGGCTTTGCTCACCACATAAGGTGTGGTGACTTATAAAAAAAAGTCTATCATAGACTTTTTTGCATTATTTAAAAAATATTGCATTCAGAACTATTTTTTCTAAACTTCTGTTGTTTTTGGTATTCCCTTGAATTTTGTGCTTCACTGTCTTCACCCTACTCCTGGCCCAAAGTAAGAGGTTTTTAAGCCAGTTACTAACCAGTGCTTGTTAAACAAGGAAATATCAAAACCAGAAATTCTACAAGCCTCTTCTCCTATGACAGTTTTGCTTATGGACCATGACTTAAAGAACCATCTTAATACCTTACCAGTGATGTTTCAGAATTAGCAATTTCATTTGCATGAGGCAAAGTTTGTAGTAACATCTCTCCTACCTTTGCAGATGAGACCATTCCACTAGCAATAAGGCAGATACAAACCACTATTCCAGTTTGTCCTAGAAAAGAAGTGAGTTCAAGAAACTATTGTTCATGGTTGTACTTGGTATAAAAATACACTAAAAAATATTTAAAGATTTCATTTTGGATTGGTTTTCTTCTGATCTAGATGTGCTTGTTCAAAACAATTCAATTCTGAAGTAGCCAACTATGTTTCATTTCTCTGTGGCTGTACCTTGAATTTGATGTTTAACTGTCAGCACTATTCACACGTGCATTTTAAAAAATAACTAGTGCTGGGGTTTACAGCAATAGGCAGAGGCAGTCAGCTCCACGCTAGGACCCTAAAGCTCTATCACTACTTATTAAAAACTAATCACACTCCCTATTTTTCTAACAAACATAAATAAAAGTAGTGCCCATAAATGATAAAACAGGGCCAGAACCCCAAACATCATCTACCAACTGCAATTTATTCTTTCCATTTGTCTCAAGATATTTAAACTTCTATCTAAAAAGTTTTCAAACACATGAATATAGAGAACAACATAGTGAGCTCTCATATATGTTCTCCAGATTGTATAATTGTCAGTATTTGGCTTTATATGTGAAATTTTCTCTTCCCCCTGTCTTTTTTCCTCTTTCCCTCTCTCTTTCTCTCTCTTTTTTTCCCTAGATCTGCTGTGGCATTTTAAGCAAACCTTAACTTCTTGCTTCATATATTTCAATCTCAAATCTCTTATGTTTTATTCCAATTTATATTTTTGTCCTGCAATGCAAGATGTGAGGTTTTTAAAGAGTTGTGTCTTTTATTTCTACAACAATCTGTAGCTTCTGGTAGTCAATACACACTAAACTTAATCATTTTGTGTACTCAAAACTTACACTTTTTCTCTGAGATGTATAAACATTTTCTGTTCTATTTTGAAATAATAATCATATTAATAAACCACTGCACTGATTTGGCAATCCCCACTTTGAAAAGCAATATTCTGAGGTACTTGCAAAGAGGAACTCTGATTCCCCCTTGCTGTGATGCAGAAAAGCTCCTTGATAAAGGGGGCTTCTGACCATTCTTAGCCTTGTTTTCAGCTATATCAATTGTAAGTTTTCTATTTTGGAGGACACCTCTGGGACTCTGTAACTCTAATATTTTTCTCATTGAAAGTTACTTCTGCATAGTTTCTTTACCAATTATAGTTATACCATGAGCAGATTTATGTCCTTATGGTTGTGGATAAGTACTACTGCAGACATAGTAGATGTCTTGTCATCCAGTTAAGCAGGTAAAGCAGGGCGTTATAAAAAGATTAGATAATGTGCCATAAATATTTTTTACAAAAACTCCAAACATAGATGTACAGTCATTCATTGAATTTCTGAGCTTTGAAGCTCATTGAACATTGAGATTTAACGTTTCAAGAACCTCCCAAATGAAGCTCTTTCTCAAAAAAGCCAGGACCGATGAAGAAATCATTGCATCATTTATGATCATTTAGTGAAACTGAGGTGTGTAATCCTTCTAGATTTTACTATGAGAATTTTTCTGTCAGCATTTTGTAATTGTCTTGCTTGCATTTTATTCAGCTATAATGTTGGTTGCAGTCATTCAACTTTATTACCTCTTCCTGAAACATTCAATTACTCTTCATAAAATTAAAACTTTTTCTTCACTTTGACATTTGATAAATTTACATAATATGTTATTATTCTACATATAATGACAAGTAGCACTACAAACATTGGTAGAAGCAGAAACACATAGACACACTAAAGTGAAATTTACTGGCTGTACATTTTCCACATGCCAATAGACACCAATCATCATGTTTAAAAGGGGAATTAACAACAATAGATAATCCACTCAGAAGGTTAAATGGACATCAATAAAACAGTTTCCATTATCCTGAAGTCAGCAGAAGTGTCTTTCATCTCTAAATATAATACAGTTCTTGACCTTCATAATGATAACAGCCAACACTTGGATAATGCTTTACAGATCTCATATAGTCTTTTTTTAAAAAATTGAGTCAGGGTCTCACTCTGTTGTCCAGGCTAGAGTGCAGTGGCATAATCATGGCTGACTGTAGCCGCAAATTCCTGGGATCAGGTGATTCTTCCACCTCAGCCTCCCAAGTAACTGGGACTACAGGTGCATGTCACCATGCCTGGCAAGTTTTCTTTTCTCACTATGTTGTCTAGTCTTGAACTCCTGGGCTCAAGTGATTCTCCCATCTTGCTGAGAGATTATAGTATGATTACAGTATGCTGGAATTACAGGCATGAGCCACCACATCCAGCCAAGATATAATATAATCTTTACTACAACATCCTCTATTTGGTAAATAACTGTGGATAAGAAAAAAATGACTGAAGTTCTAAAAGGGTTTTTTTTTGTTTCCTTGTTTGTTTTAGAAATGTAGTACAGAAGAATGTTCTGCAAGTTTAAGAAAATTTCACATAGTCAAGTAGATGAAGATATCTTAATGGCCGTGAAAAAGTAAAAATATGCTACTCTAGGCCAGGCTAGGTGGCTCAACCTGTAATCCCAGCACTTTAGGAGGCCAAGGCGAATGGATTGCCTGAGCCGGCAGGTTACAGACCTGCTCAGGCAATTTGGCAATAAATTTTTTTAAAAGTTAAAAAATAAAATAAATTTTAAAAAAAGACAGATGAGGTAGCATGTGTCTGTAATTCTGGCTACTTGGAAAGCTGAGGTGGAAGGATCACCTGAACCCAGCAAGCAGGTCAACGCTGGGGTGGCCATGTGTGTGCCGGCAAACTGCACTCCAGCCTGGATGATGGAGTGAGATTCCCACTCCAAAAAAAAAAAAGCCACTCTGGCACATTGACTATTTTGAGTTGAAGATAGCAGATTCAGGATTATGTTGACCTTCTTTCTGTTTCTAAAAAGCAAAGGATAAAATTCTCACGTGGAAGATGTCTTCCCTATACCAGAAGGAATGTATCATTCTTATGAAGAAGAAAGTGAGGCTAAGGGAATTCTGTACAAGCAAACCTTGTTAGACTCATCCTGAATCGTAGTCACTTCTCCACCCTATGAACTACTCTAGTCAAGGGACTTTTGCCTTGTCACATTTTTATAATCTACCATCCATTGTCTAATTCAGTAAGTGCTCATCTCCAACTCTGTTGTTAGCCTTCATTTTCTTATGAGGGATCCCATCCTACATAAAAGTGGCATTAAATAAATTCATATGCTTTTCTCCTGTGACCTGTCTTATATCAATTTAATTCTCAAGTCCAGTCAAAAAACTCTAAAAGGGTAAATGTAAAATTTTGCCTCCCCTATACCTGCTTTAATGAGACTTTAACAATGTTTAACCTTCACTCTTTTTAAAGTTGTGTCTGCCACCCCTCCATAATGCAGAACTTGTTATATTCCAAATTCCTGATTCTCACTGAAAGAATTAAAGTGGAGCAATTTTTTTCTCAATGGAACTAAAACTGTTGCACTCAAATCAGTTGCAGGCAAGAGCCGAGGTTTCAACAGAAATTTTAAACAAATGAGACTAAGATCCTGAAGGATTGATTGGAAGAATTGTAACAGAAGAGGAAATATGACCATAACAATATGATTTCTGAAGACAAAATACAGTCTAAGCAATGTTATCAAGAGGTGGATGTGGTTGAATCAAAGAAAAAGTATACTGGTCAAGGGCAAATATTAGGACAATGGTTTTTTGAGATGCCCAAGCCATACTCCTTGTTGACTTTCTGGAGTCGTCATTCAATGTGTCTTTTTGAAGCACCCTCATATGCCCAGATCTTAGAATCTCTCACTACACACCACACTTGCAAAAGAAATCACTCAACATCATTGGGAATGTTTCACATGGTGGAGCATATAAGAGGTGCTCATAACTTACAACAGATTTAATTTCCTGCTTTGAACATCTGGAGGTGGTGGATTCCCCAAATGGAAGGCCAGTAGCCATCATGTTAATTTGGTGGAAAAATTTAATACAATATACATTAAAGGATTGGTTGTGTGCACATAGATGAAGAAGCCTCAATCTCTCAGGCCAGATTTGAATTTTCTAAGTTATGGTATATTTATTTATTTATTTCCTAGACACGTTCTGGTACTTTGGTACTTATAACACCCAAGTAAGTACCAAATAATCTCTGACTTATTTATAATTTATGATAAAATATATGTACAATTTATAAAATAATATATGTTTATAACCTGTGTACACCTGTCCTCTCATGAAAATCATTGTGTGACATCTCTGCTCAAATGTTACTTCATTGTTCATACTGTCCTTGACTATATATCAATTAGCATTTGAGCTAACTGTCTCTTGTGTCTCTTATTGTCTCCCCATCTCTCATTCTCCTTACTTTTTTAAAAAAAATGCATGTATCACTATCTCAGACATAATTGTGTAAGCAATAGACTATGGTTTCCATGAGAAGCAAATGTGCTGACTTTGAACACTGTCACTTCTCCTACATCTTGGCAGTCTAGTGCTCAACGCATGAAAGAAGGAATATATCTGTGCTTTCAATTTATCATATCTAGTCCCAGGAACACTCTTTTCTCTCTCTTTGGTTTTACTTTTTAAAATCTATCTAGTTGTATGGTGGGAAATTTCAGTATTAATTAAGTATTGCCAAAGTTTTCCCTGGGTTTCTTTTTTTCCTTTCTTTTCAATCTCTTTTTACTGTGCTCATTCTGTGAACCTAGTACTGACTTTTAAAAGCAGAGGCACAAATATTCACAGTAAAGAAGAGGGCAAGATTACTGATACAGCAGAAATATGAAAGTATTGTAAGTATAAATTTATGTTAATCATTTTTTAAATACATAAAGGAAAAATATCAACTTATAAATTGCCTCAGGAAGAGAAAGCTTGAATAGAGCAATAAATTGCATTAAAAATTAAATTTAAATACTACTGAAAGCGAGCTACAGATTCAATGCAATACCTATCAAAAGGCCTATTACATTCTTCACAGAAATAGGGAAAAAATTCTTAAATTTGTGTGGAACCACAGAAGACCACACATAGTCAAAACAATTCTGAGCAAAAACACAAAGTTGAAGGGATCTCATTACCAGATTGCTACAGTTTGGCTCATTTTATTCTTCTAAAACTCATGTTGAAATTTGATTCCCAGTGTTGGAGGTGGGGTTTAATGAGAGGTGTTTGGATCATGGGGGAGAATCACTCATTAATAGATTAATGTAGAGATTAATGCATCTCTGTTTAACTTAACCTAAAATAACCACACAAAGTTGAAGAGCAATCTTAAATATTACTGGAACATAAACAGACATATAGACCAGTGAAAATGAATAGAAAACCCCAAAACAAGTCCATGCATTTACAGTCAACTAATATTTGCCAAAGGTGCCAAGAACACAATATGGGGGAAAAAATCTCTTCAATAAATGATATTGGAAAAACTGAATATCCACATGCAGAAGAGTAAAATTGGACACTTATCTCACCTTATATGCAAAAATCAATTCAAAATAATTTAAATACTTAAATGTAAAACCAAAAGCTGGATAAACTGCTGGAAGAAAACATAGAGGAAAGCTTCTTAGCATTGGATCAGGCCAAGATTTTTTGATATGACAGGAAAGCATAGGCAACTAAAGAAAAAATAGACAAATATTATATCAAACTTTAAAAGATCCTGCACAGCAAAGAAAACAATATAGTGACGAGGCAACCTATTGAAAGAAAAATTATTTTTGAACCACATGTTTGATATGGGGTTAACATTAAAAATAATGAGCTTGTACAACACAATAGCAAGAAAACAAATTACTCCTTTAAGAAATAGGAAAAGATTCTGAAAAGATGTTTCTCTAAAGAAGACATGCAAATGGGCAACATGGATATAAAGAAAATTGCTCAACATCACTAAATTATCAGAGAAAAGCAAAGTAAAACCACATGAGATATTTCCTAACACCTGGCAGTATCTGTTATCTAAAAGACAAAAGATAAGTGTTGGCAAGGATGTGGAGAAAAGGGAACCCTTGAACACTGTTGGTGGGAATGTAAATTAGTACAATCATTATGGAAAGCAACATGGAAGCTCCTCACAAAACTGAAAATAGAACTACCATGTGATTCAGAAATTTCTTTCCTGGGTATATATCCAAAGGAAATGAAAACAGTATATTGAAGAGATAGCTGCACTCCCACATTTACTGCAGCATTGTACATAATACCCGAGGTGTAGATCCAACCTTAGCGTTCATCAGTGGAGGAACAGATTTTAAAATGTGGTATGTATACATAATGGGACACTATTTGGCTTAGATGAGGATTATCCTGTCATTTGAGACTGCATGGATGAACCTGGAGAGCATTATGCTAAGTAAAATGAACCAGGCATAGAAAGACAAATACTGCATGACTTACTTATTTGTGGAATCTCAAAATATCAAATTTATAGAATTCAAAAGTAGAATGGGGATTACCAGGGACTGGGCAAAAGTGGGGAATTGTGAAGACATTGGATTTAGGATACAAAATTTCAGTTGAACAGGAAGAATAGGTTCAGACAATGTATCGGAACAACATGATAACCATAGTTAATACCAGTGTATTGTATACTTGAAAATTGTTGAGAGAGAAGTTTTGAACAGTATGTGAGGTAATACATATGTTAATTAGCTTGATTTAGCCATTTCACAATGATAATATTTTTGTTAAAACATCATGTACACTATGAATACATGTAATTTTTATTTCTTTATTAAATTAAAATAAACAACCTTAAATAAAAGTCCTCTTTCTAAAATTAAGCACTGTTTGTACATTGACAGATAAAAATTGGCAAATCAAAAGTAAAGAGATGAACTGTATAATCTTTTCTGCTTTGTCAATGATCAGTTGGTTGTAATTATTTGGATTCATTTCTGGCTTTTCTATACTGTTCCATTGGTCCACATGTTATCTCTTGTACTAGTACCATGCTGCTTTGGGTACTAAAACCTTGGAGTATAATTTGAAGTCAGGTAATGTGATGTTTGCTGGTTTGTTAATTTTTCTTGGGATTTCTCTGGTTATTCTGGCTCTTTTTCAGTTCCTTATGAATTTTAGAATTGTTTTTTTCTAATTCTGTGAAAAATGATGGTAGCTTGATCATGATTGTGTAGAATCAGCAGGTTACTTGGGTAATATGGCTACTTTAACAATGTTGACTCTTTTAGTCCCTGAGCATAGCATATGGAAATTGGTATGAAGATTTCTCAAAGAATGAAAAGTAGAACTACCATCTGACTCAGCAATCCTACTACTTGCTGTCCGCCCAAAGGAACAGAGGTGGTTTTACAAAATGACACCTGCACTTGTATATTTATTGTAGCACCATTTGCACTTGCAAAGATGTGGAACCAACCTAAATGGCAATCAGTTGATCAGTGGATAATGAAAATGTGGTAGATGTACATATATACACCATGGAATACTATCAGACATGAAAAGCAATAAAATGATGTCTTTTTCAACAACTTGAATGGAATTGGAGACCATCCCCCTAAGTGAGGGAATGCAGTCACAGAAAAATAAATGCCGCATGTTCTCACTTATAAGTGAAAGATAAACAAAGAATTTGCAAAGGCATAGAGAATGGTATAATGGACATTGATGACTCAGAAGACAGAGGGTGGACTGGGGGTTAGGAATAAAAAATCATGTATTGAGTACAATACACACAGGTGGGGGTTGAGGGTACACTTAAAGCCCACCCTTCTTCACCACTATACAATGCATCTGTGCAATCAAAAATTATTTTTACACCCTAAAGCCATTGAAATAAGTGTTTTAAAAAAATGATTCTGGGGCTCTCGGATCCAGTGGTTTGAAACACCCTTGTAGTGCCTCCCTTAAGCTATTATGTTGATTACCAATAATGAATAAAGAAGAACCTACCCTGTTCTATAAAAAAAACCCAAATAATAAAAAAAGGAAAATATACTCAAACTTCCTTAATTCTTTTCCCTACTTTTTCCCTTCCATGTAATCTTCTGTTCTCCTTCCTTTTCTACTTCCCTCCCTTCTCCTTCTTTGCTTTCATTTCTCCTTTCCTTCTTTCAATATTGAAGATAACATTAAAAATGATAACAACATTAATATTTATAGCAACATGTATTTTGTTCTTGTACTGATATATCTTTTAAATTTTTTAGAAAAAAAGAAATGTATAAAAAGTATTACCTTTGCCTCCTTTGCAGTAAATCACTACCACATTGTTGCTATCTTGAGCTGTCCAGTTTCTTACATGGGTGAAGAACGCCATCATATCGCTGATTTCAAATGTAAAATTTTTAGTTAAATTAAAATATTTTCAATAAATCAACCCCCATGTATTTAGCCCTCTTCTGACAGTCAACTTTGCATAAAACTTACCCCAGAATGGGGACATTGTGTTCATCAATCTCAAGTCTAAAGATCCTTTTATGGATATACACAGGATAGTATTCCCTTTCACCTAAAATAATAGCAGATACAATTTCTCTCTACCTCATAACATAGTAAATCATAAAGTTATTAATAAGTTACAATTTTTTCTTAGAAATTATTTATGCACTCTCAATAGAAATTTTCTGAGTGGAACCGGCTGTTCTAAACAGACTTAAGTATCTCAAAAAAACAAGGATAGTAGTGGTTTGTTCATCTAAGGCAACCTCAACTCAACTTATTATTAGCTTATTAGCTTATTTATTTAATAGACTTTGTTTTTAACTTTCTAATAGACTATTCATACTATTTTAGGGCAATTAGAAACCATGCAGACAGGCAAATGTAGCTAACCAAAACATATGCCCTTGAAAATGTCTATTTAATGTAAAGGTAAAGGAAGAAGTTAGGGAGACAGTGAAAAACTGGGGTAAAAGATATTTTCCACAGATTTTTTGTATGTTTGTTTCTCACATACAGTCCTGTTCTCATCATCACCTACTGGTAGTAGAATAGAGGACATGTCTGCTCAATTCAATTTGTCCTCATAATGCAATCTGACATGAATAATATAGAGATTTTCTTAAACCTGCTACCACTAGAGCAGATGGCCCCTAAAATCATTTACCTCCATTCCAGCCTCTTTGGTCCCACTGGGCCTGCTTCCCTCATAGGGTCCTTTGTGCTCTTTGGCTAATACTTCCCATCAAATGGGGCTAGTGCAGTGTGGGGAATTTTGAATTCACTCCTCACCACCACCAAATACTCACGATTAAATTCAATGTACACATGATATTATCTTACAAGCAGTCATATTTTCTATCTACAGTAACAAAATATTGAGCCATGTACATACTACAGAGATTGCAGATAAGATAGTGGTCTGCATGTCTTGCATCCAGCAACCGCATGACATCCTAAAAAAAGACAGACATACATCTTACACAGCCACATGATACCAACATAAGCCATTTCCTAGGAGTCGCCTAAAATGGTTATTGCTTCTATTCACTTGTCTGTCAATGCCATCTTCTAGGGGAGATTCAGGGAGTATGAGGTATGTAAATTCCAAGTCAGGTCTAATCTACTGTGTTTTTCAAATAATCCACAAAGTTTGTTTGGCTACATGGATTAGCATCTACTGTAAATCACAATGTTGCAAGGTACTAGAAAAGGAAATGAGCTAGTTAACTAGTTTTAAGTAAATTTGTTCCTAATTATTATTTGATTATTAGTGGATTTCTTACTTAATACTTATTGGTTCTTTAAAAATCTATTTTTTAATCTGGATATTATAGTCTATCTAAGCATTATGCAAATAAATCAATCACTCTAAAAATTAGGTACTATAATTGCATGTGTGTATGAGAAAGATAAACATATATCAAATTTTAGATTGGTGGCAGCAATATGAAGAGTTTTGTGGCTCATTTGTGTTTTCTTATTTTCTATAATGAATATATACAAGTATTTGTGAGGTATTATCTATATGGTGTGTGTGTGTGTGTG
>NW_007221074.1:0-6216 GCF_000164805.1 Carlito syrichta | reverse complement strand
TCAATGTGTCTTTTTGAAGCACCCTCATATGCCCAGATCTTAGAATCTCTCACTACACACCACACTTGCAAAAGAAATCACTCAACATCATTGGGAATGTTTCACATGGTGGAGCATATAAGAGGTGCTCATAACTTACAACAGATTTAATTTCCTGCTTTGAACATCTGGAGGTGGTGGATTCCCCAAATGGAAGGCCAGTAGCCATCATGTTAATTTGGTGGAAAAATTTAATACAATATACATTAAAGGATTGGTTGTGTGCACATAGATGAAGAAGCCTCAATCTCTCAGGCCAGATTTGAATTTTCTAAGTTATGGTATATTTATTTATTTATTTCCTAGACACGTTCTGGTACTTTGGTACTTATAACACCCAAGTAAGTACCAAATAATCTCTGACTTATTTATAATTTATGATAAAATATATGTACAATTTATAAATAATATATGTTTATAACCTGTGTACACCTGTCCTCTCATGAAAATCATTGTGTGACATCTCTGCTCAAATGTTACTTCATTGTTCATACTGTCCTTGACTACATATCAATTAGCATTTGAGCTAACTGTCTCTTGTGTCTCGTATTGTCTCCCCATCTCTCATTCTCCTTACTTTTTTTAAAAAAATGCATGTATCACTATCTCAGACATAATTGTGTAAGCAATAGACTATGGTTTCCATGAGAAGCAAATGTGCTGGCTTTGAACACTGTCATTTCTCCTACATCTTGGCAGTCTAGTGCTCAACGCATGAAAGAAGGAATATATCTGTGCTTTCAATTTATCATATCTAGTCCCAGGAACACTCTTTTCTCTCTCTTTGGTTTTACTTTTTAAAATCTATCTAGTTGTATGGTGGGAAATTTCAGTATTAATTAAGTATTGCCAAAGTTTTCCCTGGGTTTCTTTTTTTCCTTTCTTTTCAATCTCTTTTTACTGTGCTCATTCTGTGAACCTAGTACTGACTTTTAAAAGCAGAGGCACAAATATTCACAGTAAAGAAGAGGGCAAGATTACTGATACAGCAGAAATATGAAAGTATTGTAAGTATAAATTTATGTTAATCATTTTTTAAATACATAAATGAAAAATATCAACTTATAAATTGCCTCAGGAAGAGAAAGCTTGAATAGAGCAATAAATTGCATTAAAAATTAAATTTAAATACTACTGAAAGCGAGCTACAGATTCAATGCAATACCTATCAAAAGGCCTATTACATTCTTCACAGAAATAGGGAAAAAATTCTTAAATTTGTGTGGAACCACAGAAGACCACACATAGTCAAAACAATTCTGAGCAAAAACAACAAAGTTGAAGGGATCTCATTACCAGATTGCTACAGTTTGGCTCATTTTATTCTTCTAAAACTCATGTTGAAATTTGATTCCCAGTGTTGGAGGTGGGGTTTAATGAGAGGTGTTTGGATCATGGGGGAGAATCACTCATTAATAGATTAATGTAGAGATTAATGCATCTCTGTTTAACTTAACCTAAAATAACCACACAAAGTTGAAGAGCAATCTTAAATATTACTGGAACATAAACAGACATATAGACCAGTGAAAATGAATAGAAAACCCCAAAACAAGTCCATGCATTTACAGTCAACTAATATTTGCCAAAGGTGCCAAGAACACAATATGGGGGGAAAAAATCTCTTCAATAAATGATATTGGAAAAACTGAATATCCACATGCAGAAGAGTAAAATTGGACACTTATCTCACCTTATATGCAAAAATCAATTCAAAATAATTTAAATACTTAAATGTAAAACCAAAAGCTGGATAAACTGCTGGAAGAAAACATAGAGGAAAGCTTCTTAGCATTGGATCAGGCCAAGATTTTTTGATATGACAGGAAAGCATAGGCAACTAAAGAAAAAATAGACAAATATTATATCAAACTTTAAAAGATCCTGCACAGCAAAGAAAACAATATAGTGACGAGGCAACCTATTGAAAGAAAAATTATTTTTGAACCACATGTTTGATATGGGGTTAACATTAAAAATAATAAGGAGCTTGTACAACACAATAGCAAGAAAACAAATTACTCCTTTAAGAAATAGGAAAAGACTCTGAAAAGATGTTTCTCTAAAGAAGACATGCAAATGGGCAACATGGATATAAAGAAAATTGCTCAACATCACTAAATTATCAGAGAAAAGCAAAGTAAAACCACATGAGATATTTCCTAACACCTGGCAGTATCTGTTATCTAAAAGACAAAAGATAAGTGTTGGCAAGGATGTGGAGAAAAGGGAACCCTTGAACACTGTTGGTGGGAATGTAAATTAGTACAATCATTATGGAAAGCAACATGGAAGCTCCTCACAAAACTGAAAATAGAACTACCATGTGATTCAGAAATTTCTTTCCTGGGTATATATCCAAAGGAAATGAAAACAGTATATTGAAGAGATAGCTGCACTCCCACATTTACTGCAGCATTGTACATAATACCCGAGGTGTAGATCCAACCTTAGCGTTCATCAGTGGAGGAACAGATTTTAAAATGTGGTATGTATACATAATGGGACACTATTTGGCTTAGATGAGGATTATCCTGTCATTTGAGACTGCATGGATGAACCTGGAGAGCATTATGCTAGGTAAAATGAACCAGACATAGAAAGACAAATACTGCATGACTTACTTATTTGTGGAATCTCAAAATATCAAATTTATAGAATTCAAAAGTAGAATGGGGATTACCAGGGACTGGGCAAAAGTGGGGAATTGTGAAGACATTGGATTTAGGATACAAAATTTCAGTTGAACAGGAAGAATAGGTTCAGACAATGTATCGGAACAACATGATAACCATAGTTAATACCAGTGTATTGTATACTTGAAAATTGTTGAGAGAGAAGTTTTGAACAGTATGTGAGGTAATACATATGTTAATTAGCTTGATTTAGCCATTTCACAATGATAATATTTTTGTTAAAACATCATGTACACTATGAATACATGTAATTTTTATTTCTTTATTAAATTAAAATAAACAACCTTAAATAAAAGTCCTCTTTCTAAAATTAAGCACTGTTTGTACATTGACAGATAAAAATTGGCAAATCAAAAGTAAAGAGATGAACTGTATAATCTTTTCTGCTTTGTCAATGATCAGTTGGTTGTAATTATTTGGATTCATTTCTGGCTTTTCTATACTGTTCCATTGGTCCACATGTTATCTCTTGTACTAGTACCATGCTGCTTTGGGTACTAAAACCTTGGAGTATAATTTGAAGTCAGGTAATGTGATGCTTGCTGGTTTGTTAATTTTTCTTGGGATTTCTCTGGCTATTCTGGCTCTTTTTCAGTTCCTTATGAATTTTAGAATTGTTTTTTTCTAATTCTGTGAAAAATGATGGTAGCTTGATCATGGTTGTGTAGAATCAGCAGATTACTTGGGTAATATGGCTACTTTAACAATGTTGACTCTTTTAGTCCCTGAGCATAGCATATGGAAATTGGTATGAAGATTTCTCAAAGAATGAAAAGTAGAACTACCATCTGACTCAGCAATCCTACTACTTGCTGTCCGCCCAAAGGAACAGAGGTGGTTTTACAAAATGACACCTGCACTTGTATATTTATTGTAGCACCATTTGCACTTGCAAAGATGTGGAACCAACCTAAATGGCAATCAGTTGATCAGTGGATAATGAAAATGTGGTAGATATACATATATACACCATGGAATACTATTCAGACATGAAAAGCAATAAAATGATGTCTTTTTCAACAACTTGAATGGAATTGGAGACCATCCCCCTAAGTGAGGGAATGCAGTCACAGAAAAATAAATGCCGCATGTTCTCACTTATAAGTGAAAGATAAACAAAGAATTTGCAAAGGCATAGAGAATGGTATAATGGACATTGATGACTCAGAAGACAGAGGGTGGACTGGGGGTTAGGAATAAAAAATCATGTATTGAGTACAATACACACAGGTGGGGGTTGAGGGTACACTTAAAGCCCACCCTTCTTCACCACTATACAATGCATCTGTGCAATCAAAAATTATTTTTACACCCTAAAGCCATTGAAATAAGTGTTTTAAAAAAATGATTCTGGGGCTCTCGGATCCAGTGGTTTGAAACACCCTTGTAGTGCCTCCCTTAAGCTATTATGTTGATTACCAATAATGAATAAAGAAGAACCTACCCTGTTCTATAAAAAAAACCCAAATAATAAAAAAAGGAAAATATACTCAAACTTCCTTAATTCTTTTCCCTACTTTTTCCCTTCCATGTAATCTTCTGTTCTCCTTCCTTTTCTACTTCCCTCCCTTCTCCTTCTTTGCTTTCATTTCTCCTTTCCTTCTTTCAATATTGAAGATAACATTAAAAATGATAACAACATTAATATTTATAGCAACATGTATTTTGTTCTTGTACTGATATATCTTTTAAATTTTTTAGAAAAAAAGAAATGTATAAAAAGTATTACCTTTGCCTCCTTTGCAGTAAATCACTACCACATTGTTGCTATCTTGAGCTGTCCAGTTTCTTACATGGGTGAAGAACGCCATCATATCGCTGATTTCAAATGTAAAATTTTTAGTTAAATTAAAATATTTTCAATAAATCAACCCCCATGTATTTAGCCCTCTTCTGACAGTCAACTTTGCATAAAACTTACCCCAGAATGGGGACATTGTGTTCATCAATCTCAAGTCTAAAGATCCTTTTATGGATATACACAGGATAGTATTCCCTTTCACCTAAAATAATAGCAGATACAATTTCTCTCTACCTCATAACATAGTAAATCATAAAGTTATTAATAAGTTACAATTTTTTCTTAGAAATTATTTATGCACTCTCAATAGAAATTTTCTGAGTGGAACCGGCTGTTCTAAACAGACTTAAGTATCTCAAAAAAACAAGGATAGTAGTGGTTTGTTCATCTAAGGCAACCTCAACTCAACTTATTATTAGCTTATTAGCTTATTTATTTAATAGACTTTGTTTTTAACTTTCTAATAGACTATTCATACTATTTTAGGGCAATTAGAAACCATGCAGACAGGCAAATGTAGCTAACCAAAACATATGCCCTTGAAAATGTCTATTTAATGTAAAGGTAAAGGAAGAAGTTAGGGAGACAGTGAAAAACTGGGGTAAAAGATATTTTCCACAGATTTTTTGTATGTTTGTTTCTCACATACAGTCCTGTTCTCATCATCACCTACTGGTAGTAGAATAGAGGACATGTCTGCTCAATTCAATTTGTCCTCATAATGCAATCTGACATGAATAATATAGAGATTTTCTTAAACCTGCTACCACTAGAGCAGATGGCCCCTAAAATCATTTACCTCCATTCCAGCCTCTTTGGTCCCACTGGGCCTGCTTCCCTCATAGGGTCCTTTGTGCTCTTTGGCTAATACTTCCCATCAAATGGGGCTAGTGCAGTGTGGGGAATTTTGAATTCACTCCTCACCACCACCAAATACTCACGATTAAATTCAATGTACACATGATATTATCTTACAAGCAGTCATATTTTCTATCTACAGTAACAAAATATTGAGCCATGTACATACTACAGAGATTGCAGATAAGATAGTGGTCTGCATGTCTTGCATCCAGCAACCGCATGACATCCTAAAAAAAGACAGACATACATCTTACACAGCCACATGATACCAACATAAGCCATTTCCTAGGAGTCGCCTAAAATGGTTATTGCTTCTATTCACTTGTCTGTCAATGCCATCTTCTAGGGGAGATTCAGGGAGTATGAGGTATGTAAATTCCAAGTCAGGTCTAATCTACTGTGTTTTTCAAATAATCCACAAAGTTTGTTTGGCTACATGGATTAGCATCTACTGTAAATCACAATGTTGCAAGGTACTAGAAAAGGAAATGAGCTAGTTAACTAGTTTTAAGTAAATTTGTTCCTAATTATTATTTGATTATTAGTGGATTTCTTACTTAATACTTATTGGTTCTTTAAAAATCTATTTTTTAATCTGGATATTATAGTCTATCTAAGCATTATGCAAATAAATCAATCACTCTAAAAATTAGGTACTATAATTGCATGTGTGTATGAGAAAGATAAACATATATCAAATTTTAGATTGGTGGCAGCAATATGAAGAGTTTTGTGGCTCATTTGTGTTTTCTTATTTTCTATAATGAATATATACAAGTATTTGTGAGGTATTATCTATATGGTGTGTGTGTGTGTGTG
>NW_007221073.1:0-377 GCF_000164805.1 Carlito syrichta | reverse complement strand
ACACTTGCAAAAGAAATCACTCAACATCATTGGGAATGTTTCACATGGTGGAGCATATAAGAGGTGCTCATAACTTACAACAGATTTAATTTCCTGCTTTGAACATCTGGAGGTGGTGGATTCCCCAAATGGAAGGCCAGTAGCCATCATGTTAATTTGGTGGAAAAATTTAATACAATATACATTAAAGGATTGGTTGTGTGCACATAGATGAAGAAGCCTCAATCTCTCAGGCCAGACTTGAATTTTCTAAGTTATGGTATATTTATTTATTTATTTCCTAGACACGTTCTGGTACTTTGGTACTTATAACACCCAAGTACCAAATAATCTCTGACTTATTTATAATTTATGATAAAATATATGTACAATTTATA
>NW_007221072.1:0-5058 GCF_000164805.1 Carlito syrichta | reverse complement strand
GCCCGGCTAATTTTTGACTTGTTGTAGAGATGAGGTCTCGCCCAGGCGGGTCTTGAACCTGCGGGCTCAGGCAATCCTCTCACCTCAGTCTCCCAAAGTGCTGGGATTACAGGCTGAGCCACCGAGCCCGGCTGAGAAAGCAGAAGTTTTCTTGTTAATATCAAGAACAAAGCAAATATATTTTGTCTCATTATTTTTCAGCATCATACTTGATGTGTTAGCTCATGCAAAAAGCAGTTTCACACATATCATTTTACATGTCTTATTCTTATTTAACCACCAACCAGTGCACATCTCAAATAACATTATTATTACCAGTCTAAAGATGAACAATCACAAGTTTAAAGGGGTTTAATGACTTGCTGGATGTCAAGTGAATATTAGATGTCAAAACCAAGCTTTGATTTCTGCGTTTACTCCAAATCAAAGACCATCTCCCTGATCAGAAGCACCAGTGGTTCTTGCAGAGACGGCAGCAAATGCCTTCAACAGCAACAATAACAAACAAAAACAAGGAAACAAGCCTTTATTGTGTTTGGTGTGGGTTACGAAAGTTAAGTGTTTGCCTTGCTCAAATTATTCTAATTTGCCCCTTCCTGATGGCTCCATGCAGAAAAGGTATAGCTATGCAGACATACAATTAACTAAATGGCAGAGTGTAAACTGTATCAATGATCCATGATGAAAAAGATCCTATTGGAGTAATATGAAAAACTTTTTGCATTCATCTGTAGCTCTCTTTGCTTCCTATATAATCTTTGTATAGACTCAACAAATTATAACAGTAACAAGTTAATTGACTCTGGCAGGACTCTCTTTCCAACAGTGACACAGGCTGGTGAACACTTACATAAGTGGGAAAGACAGAGGCAGAAGAGAAATCCCGTGAATATTTCTGCACTGCAGACCAAAAAAAAAGTGTACTGTCTTGTTACACTGAATTATTGGTAAAATGCCATCAGATCAGTGTAACAGGAAGTACTCTGGGTGAGATGTATCAGAAACAAATTACAATTCTAACAAGCATGAGGTCAGAAAAACATATTTACTTTTACTGTCAGTCCCTTCTGCTCATGCACAAAATTCACAAAAAAGACAGACATTGTCCAGAAAACATGAGAAGGAACTACAAGTGAAGATGAAGTAACATCCTACATTCCTTTGTTAAAAAATAAACTGTTAATAAAAGTCACTCTCTTCTGAGGATATTTTTCACACATTCAAGCTAGAAGAGCACTTATTTCTGAAGAGATGGAAATGTATACAGTTAGAGACCTCATTGAGCCTAGAGACTTGCCCTATTTTATTTGGAATACCAATAAAGGCCAAAACATATCATTAGAGATTCATCTCATGCAACAGTAATTTGACCAGTTCATTTGAACAGCAAAATTATTTGCCTTTAAAGATATAGTAAACATGACTTAGGCCACCAAAAGACATAATATTTTGGAAATAGTTTTAGAATCAGTGTCCAGAACACAATTGTCCCATGAAAAACTCTGAGACTGAATTGAACAAGACTCAGTCTTCCCTCCCTCCTTCTGTCTCTCCTTCACCCTCTCCCTCTCCCTCTCACACTTGGTCTCATTCTCTCTTGCTCTCCCCACTCTCTCTCAATATATATTGAGATATCACCTTTCATTATTGGCTCCACAGGTGACAGACGTCAATTCATTGGAATTACTGTTAAAGGATTGAAATACACATAGTAAAACACACATATTGATTCAAGGTGGCTACAATTACTCTACAAATTAAAAATCTGCTATCCAAAAATTATACTATATTAAGCACGTTTTTGGAATGTGGCATTTCTTGTTTCCCTAGAAATAAGCTTTTATATGTTAGTAATAAAATTCTTAGGCCTGCCAACAAAGTTTAATACATCAAGATTTAAATGCAGTTCTTTATTACTAAGACCAATCATCATGTGTAACAGCATTTTTAGCTACATTTACTTCAAATTCAGATTTTGATTTTTTTTGTTTGTTTTTTTGTTTTTGAGTTGGAGTCTCACTGTGTCGCCCAGATTGGAGTGCAGTGGTATGCTCCCAGTCACTGCAGCCTCGACCTGCTGGGCTCCGGCGAACCTTCTGTCTCAGCCTTACAAGTAGCTGGAACTACAGGCACGTGCTACCACGCCCGGCTAATTTTTTTGATTAACTGTAGAGATGAGGTCTCACCAACTTGCCCAGGTGGGTCTCGAACCCACGGGCTCAGGCAATTCACTCACCTCAGCCTGCCAAAGTGTGAGATTACAAGCTGAGTCACTGAGCCTGGCTCAAATTCAGTTTTATTGCTTGCTCTTGCCCTTCTAAATTTCCTAATCATCAGTCTCTCCACCACCTTTTTGCTCTTCAGGAGTCCCAGATATTTTTGCTGTTTCTCAAATAAAATCAAGTAACTGCAAGCCTGAGGCAGGGGCTCCAACTGTGTGATGATTGCTTTGCATCTGGGGCAGAGCTCTAAAGGACAGAGCCAGGGTCTACTAGCTCCTTTCTTTCTTCTCAGGCCTTCTCTACTTCTCTAGTGCTACAAACCTTGATCTAGATAGAACTCTCCCCTCTCTTGTGTTACACTTTTTATAGAGTATCACCCATGGTCATTCTGGTAGCTCTCTGTGGCTTTTGGCTGCTAGTTATTAAAAATTATAGTCTATGCGTAAGTGTCCCTCTTCTGACCTGACATTTTTTGTTCCTGTTCAGTGTAAAACCAGTAAGTTACCAAAACATGCTTGTATTCTCTTCAGGAAAACTGGCTTCATCGTGGAAGCTCCCAAAGTCTTTCACCACTCAGATGGGTTTAAGTCAGCTCACCTGATGTCATCACTGGCAGAGCTCTCTGCAGGTGTTTCATGAGTACCACTGTCAAAGAGTAAAAAGTATATACCAAAAACTTAAGTTATAAATTTTGAAAAACAATCAAGATTTTATTTCTGATAGCATTTCAGGACACAGAAAGTAAAACCAGAGGAGTTGTTATGGGAACCTGCGGGACAGTTTCAGAGTACAGCATCAGAACTTCTGAAACAACTACTGAAGTGGGATGTGTGTGTGTGTGTGTGTGTGTGTGTGTGTGTGTGTGTTTCTGTGTGTGTACACAGGAAAGGTAATAAGATTGGTAAACATAGCATTCTTCTTCATCATTATATGATTATACCTCCTTCTTTACTTTGCTTACATTAAGGCCACTCTGGAATCGGTGGTAGAATGGAAGAGACCTGAGAGTGCAGGCATGGGGAGACAAACCTAATAATAGGTAATACCTTCTGAAAGCATACCAAAAACAAAAAATAAAAAAATAAAAAATAAATAAATAAATATTTTTTCAAGGAAGTATATATAGTCAGTAGTTATTCCAAAAAATGCTCAACATCACTAATCATGACAACACATAAATGCCAGTCAACACTACAATGACATTCCATGTCACTCCAGTTAGAATAAATATTACCAAAAGACAAAAGAAAACACATGTTGGCAAGGATGTGGAGAAAAAGAAATGTTTACAGACTGTTGATGGGAGTGTAAATTGGTACAGCTATTGTGTCAAACAGTATGGTAATTTCTTTCCCAAAATTAAAAATAGAACCACAATATAATCCATGAATCCTACTACTGGGAATATTCAAGGAAAATGAAAACAGTATGTGGAAGAGAAATATGCACATTCATGTTTATTGCAACACTAGTTACAATAGCTAAGATATGAAATCAAAATAATTGCACATATTTCTATGACACGAAAAACACTGGGATTCTTAGAGAAAAGACCAAAGCCTGCTGAATTTCCTAAACATAGTTGACCACCGAACATTCTATTCTCACTGTGGAAATGTGAGAAACACACCTAGGAAACATTGCATGAAATTCTATTTCTCTATTATTTAAGTAAAACCCTCCCCTGCAAACCCAGTTTGGACTCTGATCAACAGTTCAATACTCAAAGCACAGAGAGACATTAATATTATATTATTCTTGTATCCTGCTTGGAAAGAATGGGCCAAAGTTTAAATAATCAAATCTACTTGGCCTGGGCTAAAAGGAACCCTCAAGTTCTAGGTGGGTGTCCTTATGTCCTTCAAGAAAGGCTCAAGTATAATAGCAATTCATCCAGGCCTTAGGAAAAAAAAAAGAGCAGCTTTTACAAAAACAAAGGCTAGTATTGAAATTTGCTTTTCAACAGGAAGAGCAACTGGATTGATTATGCAGAATACATCAATAAATCCTTTCAGAGACTATTCAGACCACTCACAAAGTATGAATTAGAGTTTCTGACACAGGCAACCTTATTGAATCATTACTGGATTTCTAGATATCTTCTATGGAGAAAAGGAAGTGGCAGATACTTCAATTACCTTTCAGAGCCAAGTGACAGGCTGGGACTGCTAAGTTACTTGGGACACTTATCTAGGGGTCATGAGACACCCATAGAAATTATCTGGATTCCTTGCAGGAATAGGATTGCATGAAGCCTGTAATAATAACTTGATAACATAGTTGGAGGCAGGGATATGGGTTTTCCCATGGGACATGAACAAGTGGCTAGTTAATCTTCTTTCTAATATTGCAATTTGTCATAAACGTGTCCATGCATAATTATGAAGTGCTTTTTGGTAGTAGGAGTAGTCACTTTAGAAGTTTGAGTTGGGTGAAGGCTAAGTTACACCTTTATATTTATGCTACTAGGTTGCAATAAAAGTAGGTCTCAGATCAAATCTGCCATACATGCAAATGTTCATTTAACAAAACAGGCAAGCAGGCACAAACAGTTCTTAAACTCCTGTAAGCTCTCTGTTCTCTGTAGGTCCTCCAAGAATCACTTGACAGGAAAAGCTTGACTCAGATTTTCAACATTTCAGAGGCCAAAACCCCCTAAACAGTGGATGGAGACATGTTCTAAGCCTCAGGTATCATCCCTAAACATCCACTACAGGCCACACCCAGATGCTTATATGCTGTTTATGCAAGTGTGGCCTGTCTCTAAAATATTTTAGAACATTCACAGATTCTGAATTTCTCACAATTCTAACATTTATCATGCTGACTGGAAGCA
>NW_007221071.1:0-2849 GCF_000164805.1 Carlito syrichta | reverse complement strand
AGAAGTTTGAGTTGGGTGAAGGCTAAGTTACACCTTTATATTTATGCTACTAGGTTGCAATAAAAGTAGGTCTCAGATCAAATCTGCCATACATGCAAATGTTCATTTAACAAAACAGGCAAGCAGGCACAAACAGTTCTTAAACTCCTGTAAGCTCTCTGTTCTCTGTAGGTCCTCCAAGAATCACTTGACAGGAAAAGCTTGACTCAGATTTTCAACACTTCAGAGGCCAAAACCCCCTAAACAGTGGATGGAGACATGTTCTAAGCCTCAGGTATCATCCCTAAACATCCACTACAGGCCACACCCAGATGCTTATATGCTGTTTATGCAAGTGTGGCCTGTCTCTAAAATATTTTAGAACATTCACAGATTCTGAATTTCTCACAATTCTAACATTTATCATGCTGACTGGAAGCAACTGATCTCACTAATAAAAATCCACTCATGAACCTTACTGTGGCAATTAACAATATTTCAGGTGCTGAAAAGAAACCACTGAAGCATTTCTAGTGGCCATCTCTATGAAATGGCTTCCTGAGCAAATACACACCCACCATCCATGAACACAGCATCCAAGATTAGAACAACCAGTTGTCCCTATGGAAAAAGCACAAAGCCAATGGCATATGCAAATACCACAATGTCTAAAATTGAGTATTATTTTAAAGTACAGATGTGTTTCATTAGCACACAGCTTATATTTATTATGAAAACAGGTACACATGTATTCCCTATTCCATTATCCAAAGCTGGGAATTGTGCTTAAAATTGAGTACATTTGAGTTTATCACTTACTTATTTCCTCTACGGCAGTGAACCGGTAAGTTATATATCATTGAGCTCTCCATGGCACACTCTCTATCAAATTTAGTTAACAACCTAGAAAAAAAGAAAAGCACATTTGAATTTCATACTCAGTTTGTTTAAAAACACACAAGATACCACTCAGACTAAAGAGACACAAGTAGACATTATTTCTTATGCAACAGAATTTAAAATGTGAATCCACAAACAAAATCTACAATACTGTGTAATTTTTTGAATCCTGTAAAACATGCATTCTGTGTGTATCTTGATATTTTAGCTCAAGAATGGAATTATAAAAACGATTGAAGTGTTCAACAAAGCACTGGTCAGGAAAGAAAATTGAAAACAAATAGAAAATGATGGAGAGAGGATTGGTAAAGGCCAAGGAGGAGGCCCAAGCCCAGTAAAGAGGCACCCACCACAGCCATTTTCTCTGTCCCAGGATGAGGCAGAAACCTGCATCATCCTACCCAGCTCTGCACAACTCTGCCAAGTCTCCAATTTGAGACCTAAGGTAATCACATCAAATGGGGAGAGACAGAAGCCCCTCTCCCCATGCTAGATCAGACACAGACAGGTTGAATATGAGTGGAAGACCTGACAGGCAGCAAGCTGACTAAGTCCAAATCTGATCCTTGCACAGCAGGCCTGGAACATCTGGCTTTAGCTGTGAGCATCCCTACAAGTCTGCAAAGAAAGCTAGAGATCAGAGCTGAAAGGACATTGGGCTCACAGGAATGATCTCAGAGCAAGCTTGAGTAATTGGTTTTACTTTTTAAATTTTTATTCTTTGTCTGTTTTGCTCATTTTTGTCTGTTTTATTTTTTACTTTTATTTCCCTTTTTTCTCTATTCTCACTGTTTTTGATAATGTTTTCACATATTTATCTTGTTTCAATTGTTTTACTGATTTCTCGTTTTTTTTTAGACCTGTTTGTGTAGAGGAATTGTATATCAGTAGCAAGGTTGGTTGCCTTGTGTGTTTGTTTGATTTTATGTATGCTTTAGGTTTTTAAAAATCTTCTTTGTGTCTCTTTTGTTAGTTGGTACATTTGTCTGTTATCTCTCTTACCCTTCTCTCTCTCCACCTTCCTCTTCCCCCCTCCTTCCCTGTTCCATTCTTTTCTTTAAAAAAAATTTTTTTTTTACCTCATTGTGCTTTCAGGGAGCAAACACACCCCCACTGCATGGACAGATGACAAGGCAGTGGGAAAGGGGTTTCAGGGTACCCATACCCCAGTTGGTGGATACTGGGATCTACAGATAGATTTTGAATCACAGCTCTCCCCTCAATTAAATCTCAAAACTGCAAAAAAGTATAGCCCCCAACCCACAGTCCAGCCTCAGAATTGAACAAAACTAGGGGATTCATGTAAGGAAGAATAGGAGATTGAACAAACAGAAGTAGAAGCAATCTTCCATCCCTGAACAACAGAATTAAAGAAGAGGAAAAGTGGGGAGGAAAATCGACAAAAATAAAGAAAAACCAAAAGAAGAATATGGGTCTCACACAGACCCCTGGGAGGTGAAACACTGAGAAAACAGACTTCAGAATAGAATGAAGAGCCTTCAGAATGATGGGTCACATACTAAAAACCCAAACATCAAGATATTAATAGAGAGAATAAAAAGAATTGAGTAGAGACAAGAGGAAAATAGAAAGGAGTTGATAACTGAGATATCAGCAGTAAAGAATACTGTGATTGAAATAAATAACAAGCCGGGCTTGGTGGCTCAGCCTGTAATCCCATGCCTTTGGGAGGCTGAGGTGAGTGGATGGCCTGAACCCATGGGTTCGAGACCTGCCTGGGCAGCGAGACCTCATCTCTACAATAAATAAAAAAAAATCAGCCAGGCATGGTAGCACATGCCTGTAATTCCGGCTACTTGGAAGGCTGAGGCGGAAGGATCACCAGAGCCCAGCAGATTGAGGCTGTGGTGGCTGGGAGTGGCCACTGCACTCCAGTCTGGGTGACAGAGTGAGACTCCAACTCAAAAAAAGAAAGAAAGAAAGAAATAACAAACTTATAAGCATGGAAA
>NW_007221070.1:0-7555 GCF_000164805.1 Carlito syrichta | reverse complement strand
CCATTGGGAGGCTGAGGTGAGTGGATGGCCTGAACCCATGGGTTCGAGACCTGCCTGGGCAGCGAGACCTCATCTCTACAATAAATAAAAAAAAATCAGCCAGGCATGGTAGCACATGCCTGTAATTCCGGCTACTTGGAAGGCTGAGGCGGAAGGATCACCAGAGCCCAGCAGATTGAGGCTGTGGTGGCTGGGAGCGGCCACTGCACTCCAGTCTGGGTGACAGAGTGAGACTCCAACTCAAAAAAAGAAAGAAAGAAAGAAATAACAAACTTATAAGCATGGAAAGCAGAATTAGCCAAGCAGAAGAATCTCAGAGCTTGAGGACCAAAATATAGAACTAACCCAAACTGTCCAAAACATAGAAAAGAAGCTTTAAAAGACAGAACAAAACCTTCAAGAGATGAGCAATTATTTGAAGAGACTGAACTTAAGAGTAATTGGACTTCCTGAAGCAGAAAGAGAGGCAGAGACCATCCTGGAACAAACATTGCATGAAATCATTCAGGAAAACTTCCCACATCTCATCAGTGATGTGAAAATTCAAACACAAAGATCCAGAGAACCCCTGCAAGACTAGAAATGAGAAGACCAACTCCTAAACACATAATAATTTGCCTAAACAAAGTAGTATAAAAGAAAAAATCCTAAAGTCAGCAAGAGAAAAAGGCCAGACTACCTACCAGGGAAGACCAATTAGAATAGCAGCAGATTTATCTACAAAAACACTTCAGGCTAGGAGAGCATGAGCCCAATATTCAAAGATCTCAAAGATAAACAATTTCATCCAAGAATAATGAAACTCAGAAAAGATCAAGAAGACACACAGGGGAAAAAAATTGAAAAAAATTTTCAAAGACACTCAACAGAGAAATTGAAACAGAAAATATTCTAACAGAAATCCTGGAGTTCAAAAGTACAATCAGTGACATGAAAGATGCAAGAGAGGACATCTACAACTCAACTCTTAAGAAACAAAAAAACCTACTGAGATGAAATCTGGCTATCCAAACACACACAGGTAAGCTGAGGAAAATAAAATGAGAAGAAATAAAGAAAAATAAATGTTTCTAAAAGATAAAATCAAGAGAGTACTCCATTGTGTTTCTGCATCCACAAAAGACTAGAGAATATATGAAGAGTAGCAAGCTTACCTAAAAAATGGTACCAAAAACTTTCCAAATCTACAGAAAGTTACCAAAATTCAGGAACAGGAAGTTAAAAGATCACCTATAAGATTTTGTCTAACTAAAAACACACCCAAAGATGTTATAAGCAAATTCTACAAGGTCATAGACAGAGAGAGGATCCTGAGGCAACAAGAGGAAAACAGCAAAAAGCACATAAAGAAGGTACAATTCACCTCCTAGGAGATGCCTCAACATAAATACTACAGGTCAGAGGAGTGGAGGTGATAAACTTATCATGCTGAAGGACAACAAATCAAAGACATGCGAGAGAACAGAAAGGCCCCCCTTGCCACTGGACAGAATGAATCCATGTCATGCAAGTAAATCAGAAGTCACTGGAAAACAAAAAGATAGAGCCACATAAGATAGGATCAAGTTGATCTGGAATCATGAGAGGACTATGCCAAGGCACAAAGAAATTGTGCCCCAGTCCCCTAAACCTGGCAAAGAAAGATAAATGAAAGCACATGGAAAATGGCTTCTCTTATTAACACACTAAAAGTATACCCAACTGGGCCTCCATGTTGATCCAGAGCTTTGGACACTAAGCCACAGACAACAGGCCATTCTACACATTAGAGGTTGTAACAACTCATGCAGAGTGGCAGTAGAAATCCCAAAGCTCGTAGTCTAGAGTTGAGGCCCAGGCACATCTGTGGATATGAATCAGGGTGGTGCCCAGGCACAGCCAGATCTCTGGGATTTGCTCCTCACTGCAAGCCCCAGCTCTGCTTACCTTAAGACAGGACCGGTGGTCCCAGGGTCACCAAAGCTGGGAAGGTGCAGGGGACAGTAGGGGCAGGGGGATGAACAAGTAATTCGTCGTTGTGTCTCCGCTCAGAGTTTCTTTAAGAGGCAAAGAGAGCATTACTTGAGATCCTGGTAGCAGTTTTTTCTCAGACTGTCTATCAGGATTTCACCTACAGCTATTTTTTTCATTTCTTTGTATTTTTATTTTCCAAAATCAAGTCTGTGAACTCAAGCGTCTACCCCATTTGTGGTTGGCAACAAGATTTCCACTTCTTGGCCCTACATCCACTTGTGCTCCCAATTTCTCAAGGATAGCAGACTCCGGAATGTCACGGGAGGGGAAAGGAATGTCCATTAGTGGTCCCCACCAGCTGGGCACCAGCAAACTTTCTTGTCTGCAGACCCCCGGCAACCTCCATGCCACCCCAGGCAGCCCCACCTCTTGGCCCACCACCACACTCTAAAACCTGCCTTCTTTACATTGTCTGGGTGAGGACGTGAGGCAACATGAGCCCACAGAAAGGGAAGAGGATCGGATGGGAACTCCCTCACTCACAGCCCTCCAGCCCTCCATCTTTACCTGGCAGTCAGAAACAACTCAGTAACTGAAAGAACTCCGTGTGCATGGCAAAAGATGACAGTTGGTCTGGCCAGAGAAGGACCGTTAAAGAGGGGGGGGGATGGAATGCTCTTGAGTGAATCTGAGGCTGACCCAACCCCCACCTCCCCAGTGATCCTCTAACATCAGACCCACACAGCTGGGGCGTGACTGAGAGGAACGAACCCAGGCATAGCCTGAATGTCAGCCATAATAGGAGGACTACACCCCAGGATAAGTCTGGCTGGGATGCGCCCCCACCAGTAACTGGGAAGGAGACAATCCAACACCTCTCCACAAGAAAGGGGTTTTCCCCAACTATATGAGAGTGGGAGGGGAGGACTGAAGCCAGGCCCACCCACACCGCACCCTCTTCCTTCCCTGGGCCATGCACTGGGTAGACTGTGAATGTGGCCACAGCTTCCCAGAAGAGAGCAGCAGGATTTACTGGGAGCAGCCGAGAGGAACAAATAAAGAACCCGCCACAAGAGGGCAGGTTTTTTCTTTGTGCATGAATATAATATTTGCATTCCTTCCAACATTTTTTTCTCTTTCTTCTTCTTTTTTACTTTCTTCTTTCATTTTTTGTTTTCTGTTTATGTGTATATGTGAATGACTGTGTTCATCTTTCATCCCCTACTGGTGATGGCAAACACTTTATGACAGAAGGGCTTTAGAGAAGAGGGAATGTGAGCAAGGAGGGAGTTGATAATAGCTAGAGATCACCAAAATGGCTCTCAAACTTAAGGCTGCAGATGAATTGCTTGGAAGCTTGTTTAAACAACAAGGCAGAGCAATAGCCACATTTCTAGAGATTCTGAAGTCCTCTGTCTGGGAAATAGCCCTGATCTCTGCATTTTAATCTGCATACTTGCAGCTGGCTGGTGGAACCTTCACTGAGAAACACTGGCCTGGTGGAAGGAGTGGTGTCAGGAGTGTTTCATGGTGCCCTACCCCAAAGCCCCAGGCTTCACTGTTGACTCTGGCTTGTGGCCCCGGCATGTTGCTGCCATTCCCCAAGCATTAGAAGTTTCAAATGTAAACGAGATGACAATTCTGCTCTGCCACCATGAAATCCAAGGGAAAGGCGAATGACAAGCTCTGTGTACAGGTCAAACCACTGGGCAGCTCTAGCTGTGCTGATCATAAGCTCTCAAAGAGATTCAGGGTCAACCTCAAGGTCAGGGAGGACCAAGGGAAATAAATTACAGCATTTAACGCTGAACCAGGCTCTTTCTGCTCTACCTTCATGGATGATCATGATGAGGATAGTTAAACCTACCAATTGAGCACCTACTGTATTCCCTCTGAGATCACTGGCAGAGCTGGATTCAAACCCATGTCTCTCCCAAGCCTGTGTCACTGGCCTCTACGTTGCCCCGGCTGCTTTCCCTCCAGCATCCTTTCTTTCCATGACTTTCTCCAGGACCCCTTGTTCTACACTCTCCATTTGACACTTACTCAGTTCTCACTCTCCTGCAGTCTCATCTTTGTGTTGACTGTGTGCTTGCGCCCCTGGTTTCAGGGAACCTAGCTCTTTGTGGGATCCCTATTCCCTGAATAACATGTCTAGAATAAGCATTGTCCCCTCCCACTCCGATACTCTAAGGTCCAGAAAGTTCATGTCTCTTCACATAATCGTGTTTGGCCATGCAGTGGGCTGAATTGTGTGCCTCCAAAACACATATGTTGAAGCCTTAACCCACAGTACCTCTGAATGGGACTACATTTGGACATAAGCCTTTATTTTTTTTATTTATTTATTTTTTGAGTTGGAGTCTCACTCTGTCACCCAGACTGGAGTGCAGTGGCTGCTCCCAACCACCGCAGCCTCGACCTGCTGGGCTCCGGCGATCCTTCCGCCTCAGCCTTCCAAGAAGCTGGAACTACAGGCACGCGCTACCACACCCGGCTAATTTTTTTTATTTATGGTAGAGATGAGGGCTCGCCAAGTTGCCCAGGCGGGTCTTGAACCCACGGGTGCAGGCAATCCACTCACCTCAGCCTCCCAGGGCATAGGATTACAGGCTGAGCCACCAAGCCTGGCTGGACATAAGCCTTTAAAAAGGTGGTTAAGATCAGTCAAGGTCATCAGGGAGAGCCCAATCCAAGATCTGTTACAGCGGCCCAGATCTGATGACTTTATCTAACCTTAACTACCTATGATTGGCCTCACTTCCAAACACCATCTTATCAGAGATTAGGGCTTCAACAAATTTTTATGGGATACAAACATTCTGTCCACAGCATAATGCAAGTGAAAACAAGAAATAAAGAAAAAAAACCCTTGAAAATGGCCACGAAACTGTACCTATCACCATACACAAAAAGTAACTCTCAATGGATCAAAAACCTAAATATAAAACCTCAAACTATAAGAGCCTGAGAAAATACAGGAGATATCCCCATGGACATTGGAACCAGCAACGAATTCCTGATCAGAACCCCAAGTGCCCATGCCATAAGAGATAAGATAGACAAGTGGGACCTCATCAAACTGACAAGCCTCTGCAAAGCAAAAGAAGCCATTAAGACAGTGGGAGACAGACCACAGAATAGGGAAAAAATATTTGCCTACTGTATATAGGACCTACAAGGAACGCAAATGTGCTGAAAGGAAAAAAACAAACAGCCCCATTACAAAGTGAGCCAAAGACATGAATAGACATTTATCGAAAGAAGATTTATGAGCAGCCAACAGACGCTTGAAAAATGTTCAGCGTCACTCATTGTCAGAGAAATGCAAATCGAAACCTCACTGAGATAGCACCTAACCCCAGTAAGAATGACCATGATGAATACAGACAAACAACAACAGATCCTGGTGAGGATGTGGAGAAAAAGGAAAGCTTCTACACTGCTGGTGGGAAGGCAAATTAGTGTAACCTCTTTGGAAAACAGCATGGCGATTTCTGAAAGAACTAGAAATTGACCTTCCATATGACCCAGCAATACCCCTGTTGAGAATATACCCAGAGGAATTTAAATCATTTTACAAAAAAAGATACCTATACACATGCATGTTTATTGCAGCACTACTCACAATAGCAAAAACATGGAACCAACTGCACTGCCCATCAAAACTAGACCGGATTAAAAAATGTGGTATGTATACACAATGGGATATTACACAACCACAAAGAAGGACAAACATGGATTTGAAGTAACTTGGATGGATTTAGAGTCTATCATACTCAGTGACCTATCATAGAAACAAAGAACACAGTACCACATGTTCTCACTCATAAGTAGACTCTGAACATTTACCATAATGTTATAAGAAAGGGATTGGCAGTAGCAGAATACTGTGGGGTGAGATGGTGGGAGACACAACATCAATAAGGGTACCTGATCTCAGACCAGGCAAAGTGGTGACCAAAGGGAGGCCCAAACCTTACCTGTAGGATGACCTCTTGTATACGTAATCCTGAATTGTACCCCACATCTTTAAAATAAATAAATACATATGAAACTCTTTTTTAAAAAGAAGAGATTAAGACGCAGAACATGAAGAAGGAAAGACATGTGAGGATAAGGAGAAGATGGTTGTCTGCAAGCCAAGGAGAGAGGGCTTGGGAGAAACCACCACTGCTGATATCTTGATCTTGCATTTTGAGCCTCCAGAACTGTGGAAAATTAAAGTCTGCTGTTTAAGCCAGCGTTCCCTAACCTTTCTGGCATTAGGGGCTGATTCTGTGGAAGACAGTTTTTCCACGGATGAGAGGGAGCATTAATTAGGCAGTAGATTCTCAAAAGGAGTGGGCAACCTAGATACCTCGCTCACAATAGAGTTTGCACTCCTATGAGAATATAATGCCATGGCAGGTCTGACAGAAGATGGAGCACTGCTTGCCCACCACTTACCTCCTGCCATGTGGCCCAGTTCCTAAAAGACCATGGGCCAGTACCAGTGCATGCCCTAGGGGTTGGAGACCCCTGGTTTAAGTCGTCCAATCTGTGTTACTTTGTTACAGCATGTAACACGTGCAGGTGATAAAACTCAGGATCATCTTGGGGGTGACTTCTGTGCTGGGAGCTATTCAGAGCACCTCGGGAACTGCTGGCATTGTGAACGCTAGGGTTACAGCTGGAGCCACAACCATCAGAGACAGAACATGATGAAACCCAGAGGCTGCCTGGATCACAGGGCCAGGTTCACATGCACAGAGTGTCTGCCGATCTCGCCACGCATTTCTCAGGGACAATTTAAATACATTTGTTATTCTGGAGAAGCTGCTCCTAACCAGACCCATCCTGCAGCTGGCTGTGAGCTATTTCATTATCTCCTCACTTAGCAGATAAAAAATAAAATGGAACTGAATGGGCTATGTCAGAGCAACCCCAGCCCTGTGGCCATGCACGGCCCAATATGTCTAATCCAGGTCCTCATTTTCTTCCCAGCCTCCCTTCTGATCCTCCCAAATTCTGCCAGACAGAAGGAAAAGACCAAGCTTGTCCATTTGAAGTTATACTTTGGAATAGAAGAGTGTTGCTCTGAAGTGGTACAGGAATTTTACTGATGCTTTGCCTAATTTTGTGAACAGATATTCTGTAAAGAGAGTTGGGCAAGAATGCTGCCCTGGCCTCTTGCAAATGTGACTTTGAGCCAGCAACCTCTTGCTAAGCCCCTGCTCATTTGCAAAATGAGAGGGCAATTCCCACCTCACAGGCCCGGTGTGGACTGAGCACCCATGATGCTTGGGTGCCTTTAGCAGGGCGGCTGATGGCACAGGGCCCCACATACAGGAGGTTTGGTGCTTGGGTCGATGCTCTGCTCTTGACGTCTTGAAAGTCTTTTAAAAATTTGGATAAGGGGCCCCACATATTCTTTTTGCACTGGACCCCACCAATTATGTACCTAACCTCGCTGTCACCTCCAGTCAACCTGCAGGCTAGACTTCAGCACCCTCATGGTGCGGTGAAGAAATGGAGACTCAGAGAAGTTAAGGCACCTACCCATGGCCCAGCAGGGCATGGGCATTAGTGACATTGTCATCCTCTTCATCATTATCATCAT
>NW_007221069.1:0-7602 GCF_000164805.1 Carlito syrichta | reverse complement strand
TTGAATAAATAACAAGCCGGGCTTGGTGGCTCAGCCTGTAATCCCATGCCTTTGGGAGGCTGAGGTGAGTGGATGGCCTGAACCCATGGGTTCGAGACCTGCCTGGGCAGCGAGACCTCATCTCTACAATAAATAAAAAAAAATCAGCCAGGCATGGTAGCACATGCCTGTAATTCCGGCTACTTGGAAGGCTGAGGCGGAAGGATCACCAGAGCCCAGCAGATTGAGGCTGTGGTGGCTGGGAGCGGCCACTGCACTCCAGTCTGGGTGACAGAGTGAGACTCCAACTCAAAAAAAAAAAGAAAGAAAGAAATAACAAACTTATAAACATGGAAAGCAGAATTAGCCAAGCAGAAGAATCTCAGAGCTTGAGGACCAAAATATAGAACTAACCCAAACTGTCCAAAACATAGAAAAGAAGCTTTAAAAGACAGAACAAAACCTTCAAGAGATGAGCAATTATTTGAAGAGACTGAACTTAAGAGTAATTGGACTTCCTGAAGCAGAAAGAGAGGCAGAGACCATCCTGGAACAAACATTGCATGAAATCATTCAGGAAAACTTCCCACATCTCATCAGTGATGTGAAAATTCAAACACAAAGATCCAGAGAACCCCTGCAAGACTAGAAATGAGAAGACCAACTCCCAAACACATAATAATTTGCCTAAACAAAGTAGGTATAAAAGAAAAAAATCCTAAAGTCAGCAAGAGAAAAAGGCCAGACTACCTACCAGGGAAGACCAATTAGAATAGCAGCAGATTTATTTACAGAAACACTTCAGGCTAGGAAAGCATGAGCCCAATATTCAAAGATCTCAAAGATAAACAATTTCATCCAAGAATAATGAAACTCAGAAAAGATCAAGAAGACACACAGGGGAAAAAAATTGAAAAAAATTTTCAAAGACACTCAACAGAGAAATTGAAACAGAAAATATTCTAACAGAAATCCTGGAGTTCAAAAGTACAATCAGTGACATGAAAGATGCAAGAGAGGACATCTACAACTCAACTCTTAAGAAACAAAAAAACCTACTGAGATGAAATCTGGCTATCCAAACACACACAGGTAAGCTGAGGAAAATAAAATGAGAAGAAATAAAGAAAAATAAATGTTTCTAAAAGATAAAATCAAGAGAGTACTCCATTGTGTTTCTGCATCCACAAAAGACTAGAGAATATATGAAGAGTAGCAAGCTTACCTAAAAAATGGTACCAAAAACTTTCCAAATCTACAGAAAGTTACCAAAATTCAGGAACAGGAAGTTAAAAGATCACCTATAAGATTTTGTCTAACTAAAAACACACCCAAAGATGTTATAAGCAAATTCTACAAGGTCATAGACAGAGAGAGGATCCTGAGGCAACAAGAGGAAAACAGCAAAAAGCACATAAAGAAGGTACAATTCACCTCCTAGGAGATGCCTCAACATAAATACTACAGGTCAGAGGAGTGGAGGTGATAAACTTATCATGCTGAAGGACAACAAATCAAAGACATGCGAGAGAACAGAAAGGCCCCCCTTGCCACTGGACAGAATGAATCCATGTCATGCAAGTAAATCAGAAGTCACTGGAAAACAAAAAGATAGAGCCACATAAGATAGGATCAAGTTGATCTGGAATCATGAGAGGACTATGCCAAGGCACAAAGAAATTGTGCCCCAGTCCCCTAAACCTGGCAAAGAAAGATAAATGAAAGCACATGGAAAATGGCTTCTCTTATTAACACACTAAAAGTATACCCAACTGGGCCTCCATGTTGATCCAGAGCTTTGGACACTAAGCCACAGACAACAGGCCATTCTACACATTAGAGGTTGTAACAACTCATGCAGAGTGGCAGTAGAAATCCCAAAGCTCGTAGTCTAGAGTTGAGGCCCAGGCACATCTGTGGATATGAATCAGGGTGGTGCCCAGGCACAGCCAGATCTCTGGGATTTGCTCCTCACTGCAAGCCCCAGCTCTGCTTACCTTAAGACAGGACCGGTGGTCCCAGGGTCACCAAAGCTGGGAAGGTGCAGGGGACAGTAGGGGCAGGGGGATGAACAAGTAATTCGTCGTTGTGTCTCCGCTCAGAGTTTCTTTAAGAGGCAAAGAGAGCATTACTTGAGATCCTGGTAGCAGTTTTTTCTCAGACTGTCTATCAGGATTTCACCTACAGCTATTTTTTTCATTTCTTTGTATTTTTATTTTCCAAAATCAAGTCTGTGAACTCAAGCGTCTACCCCATTTGTGGTTGGCAACAAGATTTCCACTTCTTGGCCCTACATCCACTTGTGCTCCCAATTTCTCAAGGATAGCAGACTCCGGAATGTCACGGGAGGGGAAAGGAATGTCCATTAGTGGTCCCCACCAGCTGGGCACCAGCAAACTTTCTTGTCTGCAGACCCCCGGCAACCTCCATGCCACCCCAGGCAGCCCCACCTCTTGGCCCACCACCACACTCTAAAACCTGCCTTCTTTACATTGTCTGGGTGAGGACGTGAGGCAACATGAGCCCACAGAAAGGGAAGAGGATCGGATGGGAACTCCCTCACTCACAGCCCTCCAGCCCTCCATCTTTACCTGGCAGTCAGAAACAACTCAGTAACTGAAAGAACTCCGTGTGCATGGCAAAAGATGACAGTTGGTCTGGCCAGAGAAGGACCGTTAAAGAGGGGGGGGGATGGAATGCTCTTGAGTGAATCTGAGGCTGACCCAACCCCCACCTCCCAGTGATCCTCTAACATCAGACCCACACAGCTGGGGCGTGACTGAGAGGAACGAACCCAGGCATAGCTGAATGTCAGCCATAATAGGAGGACTACACCGCAGGATAAGTCTGGCTGGGATGCGCCCCCACCAGTAACTGGGAAGGAGACAATCCAACACCTCTCCACAAGAAAGGGGTTTTCCCCAACTATATGAGAGTGGGAGGGGAGGACTGAAGCCAGGCCCACCCACACCGCACCCTCTTCCTTCCCTGGGCCATGCACTGGGTAGACTGTGAATGTGGCCACAGCTTCCCAGAAGAGAGCAGCAGGATTTACTGGGAGCAGCCGAGAGGAACAAATAAAGAACCCGCCACAAGAGGGCAGGTTTTTTTCTTTGTGCATGAATATAATATTTGCATTCCTTCCAACATTTTTTTCTCTTTCTTTCTTCTTTTTTACTTTCTTCTTTCATTTTTTGTTTTCTGTTTATGTGTATATGTGAATGACTGTGTTCATCTTTCATCCCCTACTGGTGATGGCAAACACTTTATGACAGAAGGGCTTTAGAGAAGAGGGAATGTGAGCAAGGAGGGAGTTGATAATAGCTAGAGATCACCAAAATGGCTCTCAAACTTAAGGCTGCAGATGAATTGCTTGGAAGCTTGTTTAAACAAGGCAGAGCAATAGCCACATTTCTAGAGATTCTGAAGTCCTCTGTCTGGGAAATAGCCCTGATCTCTGCATTTTAATCCGCATACTTGCAGCTGGCTGGTGGAACCTTCACTGAGAAACACTGGCCTGGTGGAAGGAGTGGTGTCAGGAGTGTTTCATGGTGCCCTACCCCAAAGCCCCAGGCTTCACTGTTGACTCTGGCTTGTGGCCCCGGCATGTTGCTGCCATTCCCCAAGCATTAGAAGTTTCAAATGTAAACGAGATGACAATTCTGCTCTGCCACCATGAAATCCAAGGGAAAGGCGAATGACAAGCTCTGTGTACAGGTCAAACCACTGGGCAGCTCTAGCTGTGCTGATCATAAGCTCTCAAAGAGATTCAGGGTCAACCTCAAGGTCAGGGAGGACCAAGGGAAATAAATTACAGCATTTAACGCTGAACCAGGCTCTTTCTGCTCTACCTTCATGGATGATCATGATGAGGATAGTTAAACCTACCAATTGAGCACCTACTGTATTCCCTCTGAGATCACTGGCAGAGCTGGATTCAAACCCATGTCTCTCCCAAGCCTGTGTCACTGGCCTCTACGTTGCCCCGGCTGCTTTCCCTCCAGCATCCTTTCTTTCCATGACTTTCTCCAGGACCCCTTGTTCTACACTCTCCATTTGACACTTACTCAGTTCTCACTCTCCTGCAGTCTCATCTTTGTGTTGACTGTGTGCTTGCGCCCCTGGTTTCAGGGAACCTAGCTCTTTGTGGGATCCCTATTCCCTGAATAACATGTCTAGAATAAGCATTGTCCCCTCCCACTCCGATACTCTAAGGTCCAGAAAGTTCATGTCTCTTCACATAATCGTGTTTGGCCATGCAGTGGGCTGAATTGTGTGCCTCCAAAACACATATGTTGAAGCCTTAACCCACAGTACCTCTGAATGGGACTACATTTGGACATAAGCCTTTATTTTTTTTATTTATTTATTTTTTGAGTTGGAGTCTCACTCTGTCACCCAGACTGGAGTGCAGTGGCTGCTCCCAACCACCGCAGCCTCGACCTGCTGGGCTCCGGCGATCCTTCCGCCTCAGCCTTCCAAGAAGCTGGAACTACAGGCACGCGCTACCACACCCGGCTAATTTTTTTTATTTATGGTAGAGATGAGGGCTCGCCAAGTTGCCCAGGCGGGTCTTGAACCCACGGGTGCAGGCAATCCACTCACCTCAGCCTCCCAGGGCATAGGATTACAGGCTGAGCCACCAAGCCTGGCTGGACATAAGCCTTTAAAAAGGTGGTTAAGATCAGTCAAGGTCATCAGGGAGAGCCCAATCCAAGATCTGTTACAGCGGCCCAGATCTGATGACTTTATCTAACCTTAACTACCTATGATTGGCCTCACTTCCAAACACCATCTTATCAGAGATTAGGGCTTCAACAAATTTTTATGGGATACAAACATTCTGTCCACAGCATAATGCAAGTGAAAACAAGAAATAAAGAAAAAAAACCCTTGAAAATGGCCACGAAACTGTACCTATCACCATACACAAAAAGTAACTCTCAATGGATCAAAAACCTAAATATAAAACCTCAAACTATAAGAGCCTGAGAAAATACAGGAGATATCCCCATGGACATTGGAACCAGCAACGAATTCCTGATCAGAACCCCAAGTGCCCATGCCATAAGAGATAAGATAGACAAGTGGGACCTCATCAAACTGACAAGCCTCTGCAAAGCAAAAGAAGCCATTAAGACAGTGGGAGACAGACCACAGAATAGGGAAAAAATATTTGCCTACTGTATATAGGACCTACAAGGAACGCAAATGTGCTGAAAGGAAAAAAACAAACAGCCCCATTACAAAGTGAGCCAAAGACATGAATAGACATTTATCGAAAGAAGATTTATGAGCAGCCAACAGACGCTTGAAAAATGTTCAGCGTCACTCATTGTCAGAGAAATGCAAATCGAAACCTCACTGAGATAGCACCTAACCCCAGTAAGAATGACCATGATGAATACAGACAAACAACAACAGATCCTGGTGAGGATGTGGAGAAAAAGGAAAGCTTCTACACTGCTGGTGGGAAGGCAAATTAGTGTAACCTCTTTGGAAAACAGCATGGCGATTTCTGAAAGAACTAGAAATTGACCTTCCATATGACCCAGCAATACCCCTGTTGAGAATATACCCAGAGGAATTTAAATCATTTTACAAAAAAAGATACCTATACACATGCATGTTTATTGCAGCACTACTCACAATAGCAAAAACATGGAACCAACTGCACTGCCCATCAAAACTAGACCGGATTAAAAAATGTGGTATGTATACACAATGGGATATTACACAACCACAAAGAAGGACAAACATGGATTTGAAGTAACTTGGATGGATTTAGAGTCTATCATACTCAGTGACCTATCATAGAAACAAAGAACACAGTACCACATGTTCTCACTCATAAGTAGACTCTGAACATTTACCATAATGTTATAAGAAAGGGATTGGCAGTAGCAGAATACTGTGGGGTGAGATGGTGGGAGACACAACATCAATAAGGGTACCTGATCTCAGACCAGGCAAAGTGGTGACCAAAGGGAGGCCCAAACCTTACCTGTAGGATGACCTCTTGTATACGTAATCCTGAATTGTACCCCACATCTTTAAAATAAATAAATACATATGAAACTCTTTTTTAAAAAGAAGAGATTAAGACGCAGAACATGAAGAAGGAAAGACATGTGAGGATAAGGAGAAGATGGTTGTCTGCAAGCCAAGGAGAGAGGGCTTGGGAGAAACCACCACTGCTGATATCTTGATCTTGCATTTTGAGCCTCCAGAACTGTGGAAAATTAAAGTCTGCTGTTTAAGCCAGCGTTCCCTAACCTTTCTGGCATTAGGGGCTGATTCTGTGGAAGACAGTTTTTCCACGGATGAGAGGGAGCATTAATTAGGCAGTAGATTCTCAAAAGGAGTGGGCAACCTAGATACCTCGCTCACAATAGAGTTTGCACTCCTATGAGAATATAATGCCATGGCAGGTCTGACAGAAGATGGAGCACTGCTTGCCCACCACTTACCTCCTGCCATGTGGCCCAGTTCCTAAAAGACCATGGGCCAGTACCAGTGCATGCCCTAGGGGTTGGAGACCCCTGGTTTAAGTCGTCCAATCTGTGTTACTTTGTTACAGCATGTAACACGTGCAGGTGATAAAACTCAGGA
Organism: Carlito syrichta; assembly: GCF_000164805.1. Classification (NCBI taxonomy): domain Eukaryota; kingdom Metazoa; phylum Chordata; class Mammalia; order Primates; family Tarsiidae; genus Carlito; species Carlito syrichta. Next base: position 1,011 of record NW_007221069.1, on the reverse strand, counting down.
TCATCTTGGGGGTGACTTCTGTGCTGGGAGCTATTCAGAGCACCTCGGGAACTGCTGGCATTGTGAACGCTAGGGTTACAGCTGGAGCCACAACCATCAGAGACAGAACATGATGAAACCCAGAGGCTGCCTGGATCACAGGGCCAGGTTCACATGCACAGAGTGTCTGCCGATCTCGCCACGCATTTCTCAGGGACAATTTAAATACATTTGTTATTCTGGAGAAGCTGCTCCTAACCAGACCCATCCTGCAGCTGGCTGTGAGCTATTTCATTATCTCCTCACTTAGCAGATAAAAAATAAAATGGAACTGAATGGGCTATGTCAGAGCAACCCCAGCCCTGTGGCCATGCACGGCCCAATATGTCTAATCCAGGTCCTCATTTTCTTCCCAGCCTCCCTTCTGATCCTCCCAAATTCTGCCAGACAGAAGGAAAAGACCAAGCTTGTCCATTTGAAGTTATACTTTGGAATAGAAGAGTGTTGCTCTGAAGTGGTACAGGAATTTTACTGATGCTTTGCCTAATTTTGTGAACAGATATTCTGTAAAGAGAGTTGGGCAAGAATGCTGCCCTGGCCTCTTGCAAATGTGACTTTGAGCCAGCAACCTCTTGCTAAGCCCCTGCTCATTTGCAAAATGAGAGGGCAATTCCCACCTCACAGGCCCGGTGTGGACTGAGCACCCATGATGCTTGGGTGCCTTTAGCAGGGCGGCTGATGGCACAGGGCCCCACATACAGGAGGTTTGGTGCTTGGGTCGATGCTCTGCTCTTGACGTCTTGAAAGTCTTTTAAAAATTTGGATAAGGGGCCCCACATATTCTTTTTGCACTGGACCCCACCAATTATGTACCTAACCTCGCTGTCACCTCCAGTCAACCTGCAGGCTAGACTTCAGCACCCTCATGGTGCGGTGAAGAAATGGAGACTCAGAGAAGTTAAGGCACCTACCCATGGCCCAGCAGGGCATGGGCATTAGTGACATTGTCATCCTCTTCATCATTATCATCAT
>NW_007221068.1:0-769 GCF_000164805.1 Carlito syrichta | reverse complement strand
CATCTTCTTAAATAGGAAATACTGAAGGAAGTATTTTATAGGAAAAAAAAGGTCATTTTCTATACTTCACTATCTGCTGTGGACTGAATTGTGTTCTTCCAATACTCCTGTGTTGAAGCTCTTACTCCCAATGTGATGGTATTAGGAGATAGCTTTGGGAAGTTATTTCAGGTTGGAAGAGACCATGAGGGTGGACCTCACGAAGGGGTTAGTGCCCCTATAGGAAGATACACTGGGAGTATGTCCTCTCTTTCTGCCTTGTGAGGATACTGCAAGAAGGCACCTTTACCCAGCAAGGAAGAGGACCCTCACCAGTAACCACTCCCCATGCTGGTATGCTGATCTCAGATGTCCAGCTTCCAGAAAGGTGAGAAAAATAAATTTCTGGTGTTAAAGCCACCTAGTCTATGATATTTTGTTGTGGCATACTGCGCAAACTAGTACGCTATTCGAAATCGTATGTAATGTTTTGGAATTCAGAGGCTAGTTTTCAAACCTATTGATGACTTTTCCTGAGTTGATAAGTCCATTTAGGTTTCTGAAACATTTGGAAGTCATAAGGCGAAGGGGTTTATCCCTCACTCCAATACATACACACACACACACACTCTCTCTCTCTAAATTAAAATAAAAACTAGTTTTATGCATAATAAAAGCTCAAAATACACATACACATGCATACACACACAAAGAGGTAAGACATCCACAGATTTCACCATAAACTTTCATTGCTATCCCTGTCCCCAGGACAAGTCTTTGTATCTAAAAC
>NW_007221067.1:0-348 GCF_000164805.1 Carlito syrichta | reverse complement strand
GAGAGAACTGATATGTAATGAATTAGAATGGAATGGAATGGAAAGGGATAGAGAGGAATGGTATGGAAAGAACAGGAATGGAATGGAGTGGAATGGAATAGAATGGAATACGGAGGAATGGAATGGAATGGAGAGGAATGGAAAGGAGTGCAATGGAATGAAATGGAAAGGAATGTAATAGGATTGAAAGGATAGAAATGGAACATAACAGAGTGGAGAGGATAGGAATGGAATGAGGAGGAATGAATTGAGAAGTATAGCATGTAGAGAAGTGGAATGGAATAGAAAAGAATGGAATGTAGAGAAATGGAGAGAAATCCAATGTACTGGAGAGGCATGGATTCGAAT
>NW_007221066.1:0-351 GCF_000164805.1 Carlito syrichta | reverse complement strand
AAGAACAGGAATGGAATGGAGTGGAATGGAATAGAATGGAATACGGAGGAATGGAATGGAATGGAGAGGAATGGAAAGGAGTGCAATGGAATGAAATGGAAAGGAATGTAATAGGATTGAAAGGATAGAAATGGAACATAACAGAGTGGAGAGGATAGGAATGGAATGAGGAGGAATGAATTGAGAAGTATAGCATGTAGAGAAGTGGAATGGAATAGAAAAGAATGGAATGTAGAGAAATGGAGAGAAATCCAATGTACTGGAGAGGCATGGATTCGAATGGAGAGGAAGGAATTGGACAAAAAGAGAATGGAGAGGAATGCAACAGAGAGAAATTGAATACAGAGAAGA
>NW_007221065.1:0-11427 GCF_000164805.1 Carlito syrichta | reverse complement strand
GGAATGAAGGATGTCAGCCCAGGAATGCTGTAGGTTTCATGTTTGACTTTGTGCATGTGAAGAAGCAAGAGCAATTCTACACACAGAAAGGAGGGAGCACATCTACAGAGAAAAGCAGACGAAACACCAAAGCTGCCTTGATTGCTGGCATCTTTCTGGTTCGTGTCTCAGATCCTTGTCAAGCTCAGCTGCCTTTCTGCAGTATCATGAAATGTCCCAATGTTTCCCTCCCATATATTCCTTCTTCCATTAAGCTACACTGAAGTGAGATTTTGTTAAAAATAGCCGAGGGAACTCTGCTTATTAGGCAAGGATTAGAGATCATATGTATCCAGGGCATTTTTCACAGCTTAATTCTAAATTAGTACTCAGCAAGTGTGGGCTCTGGCTATTAATATGAAAGTTGTGTTCTATAATTCATCTTGGAACTTTGTAGCTTTCAGTAGGAGTATAGAGCAGAAAGCAGAGTTCTCTTGCAACAGTAATATGTATTTTCTTCAAACTTGCATTTTGATCTGATTCTGATACAACACTGCTGATTCAATGCTCCAGGCTTTGAGAAGCCCAGAGCCAGAGTTATCTTATGTTCATGAGCTACTGTGCTTGAAACAATATTTCTCACCAGGATCCAGCTTTGGACCTGGAAATGTATGTTTCTTCTGGGAGTGTTTTGATATTGGAAGGTTAGTCTCCTTACCCTGTACAATGACCTTGGGGTCAAACTGGGATAGATGATGGATGAATACTGTAGAACCTGCTGCCCATGGTTCAAGCAGGGACCCCAAGACAGCCAGAATCCAGCCTGAGTCCGACAGGCACCAGAAGACATCAGACGTCTTCAGTTGCCATAATTTCCTGCTAACTCCAAAATGCAGTCACCTCAGCTGTGTTATTATAGGATAGGGGTATGATGAAGGGCTGAGGACTCTGTTCTCTGACTCTGTTCAGCTAGGGACCTACCCTGTTCTCTCAGTTCCTGTGTTTTCAGCAGGACTTTAGGCCACCACCACCCCAGATCTTAAAGGTATACTTCCAAATCACATCGCTAATCACATGCAAATGAAACTGGTTCATTCATACTGCCTTCCTTGAAGTGATTCTCTTCTGCTGTTCTATTTGTACCTAGACGCATCATCACTGTCCAAATCAGATTCCCGGGAGTCAACCTTGACTTCTCTGATCTCCCATGTCTAGCCAAAAGATCCAGTCCACTCTCTCCTGAAATCGCAACTGTGTTAACTTCTTTCATGTTTCTACCACCTGGTCTGGCCACTATCATCTTGTACGTGGATTATTCCAAGAGCCTCTAGCTGGTCTTTAACAAATCCATTCTAACTTTCTCCAACCCATTCTCCATCCTGCTGCTACAGTGACCTTTCAAAATACAAATCTGATCAGGTCTCTCTTTTACTAAAGAACTTTTGTTTTTCTAATAAGGTACAAACTCTATGTCAAGGCCTGCCAGATACTGTATAATCTAAATCCTGCTCCCATTTCCAACTCTTACTATTGGCCCTCCATCCTACACCACGAGCACCAGCTAGTCTCAAGTCTCTGCAGTTCCTTGAATACCGCTTTCTATATAGTTTTTTCCTTGCACATATTGTTCAACCTGCCCAGAAAGCTCTCCTTTCTCTCACCTTCATCTCTCCTACACTATTGTTACATATCATTCACTACTCTATTGTTATAATTGGTACAAATACCCATTTCCTCCTGTTCTGGTAAGCACATGAAGACTTCTCTGCCCCCTGTTCTGATTAATAAGTTAATAAGTTAGAAAATACTTAGAATTTTCTCTGTTCTGAATACTGCCAGTTGAAAAGGAGAAGGAGAAGGGATGGAGAGGTTTGGTGTAAAGTTGATCGAATGATTAACCCAAGGTCAGAGCTTCAGCTTCTATGTATTGTTTGTTCTGGGATAGCAACAACAACTTGGCACACCTTCATTTCAGATATTTCCTTCCTTTGTAGTTTACAGCTGGGAAACTCCAAGTCTGATTTGTCCATAATGGGGGAGAAGAGAGACTCTGTCACCTCAAACCACCCTGCTAGAATATTGTCTTTCCCCACAAAGCTATAGAGCCATTGTCAGGAACACAATGGCTTGTGTGGCTTGCAGAATGCCTTCTGTCTCCATCCACATTTCTTCCACATCTACTTTGAAGATACTCAGGACCCAAATGTGTCCCCCTTGTTGTTCTGAAGCTTCTGTCAGCAAACATTTTAAATTCCCTATCTCTACCTCTCAGACACCAAATGTCTCAATGAAAGACAGTGGAAGAAAGAAACAGGATGGAGTCACTGTTATTTCTTTACACACACACACACACACACACACACACACACACACACACACTCGCGCGCACGCAGCTCACCACAGACCTAGGATCCACAGATGTCCTCTTTTCTAGCTTGAAGGAAGGCAGGAATGTAAAGCAAGCCCATGGCTGTGTTTTTCCATCTTTGGGAGGCCTATGGTCCCACTGGTGAAGAAGATGGCCATTGGGTCCATAGTCTTTGACTTAATACAGGTGTGGTCTGAGGATGCTGATCTGCAAAGGAATTCAAGATCAAACAAGGAAATTTGGGTTTGCTGTTTATTCTATCCTCTGGGGAAGCAAAAGATACCACATGAGGCATGGACAGAAAACTGGGCATTTGCAACACTAGAGGAAAAACTGGCTCTCCTGGTGTTGGGCATCCAACTGAATAAATGGGAAATTTGGATGAGTGGACTAGCTTTTTTTTTGCTTAAAAAACTGGGAAAATACAATGATTTAAAAAACTATTTTACAAACACTTAATTACATAACACTGGCTTTGATCAAGGCAATGCCCTAAGTGATTTATAAATATAAACTCATTTAATCCTCTGAGCAATCCTGGGAATTGTGTACTATTCTAATCATACCAATTTTTCAGAAAAATAAACTGAGGCTCAGAGAAGTTAGACAGCTTACCCAAAGACATATAGCTAGCAAATGCCAGAGCCAGAATTCAAGCACAGACTGAGTCATAGATTGTACTCTTTATACTGCCAAGCTTCTTTAGTTGTTTTTTTGGTTTTATATAAACTAGTTTTTATAGGAAATTAAGTTTCTGTGGTCTCAGTGATGGGGGGATGAAGAAGAGAGAGTGAGGGAGAATGAGAGAGAAAGAAATATATGTAATTCCTGCACACAATGTATGCCTGCAGTGGCATTAATTTGAGATGACTGATAGAATCTGTGGTTCCCTCAGTGTGCCTTGATTTTCAGGAGTTTCTCCTAGACTGAGGGGCTCTTATGCCTAATGTAATTGTAAATCCAAGTATTCTGTGGTGGTAAAAGAAACTGCAATAAATTCCAATGCTGGAGAAAGTATAGCTCTGCTGTTCTTGCTAAAAAATGGTACATGCTGACTTTGGGTAATTTGAGAGTTTTTTCAAGAATATTCTTTATTTTAAGCTATTTCATTAAATTGTCTGATTTCAGAATCTAGTATAATATGTGACTGGGTTGTAGTGTTTGTCTTTTGGGGTTGATATAAAGAACTTTTAAAAGTTCAGGAGTTACTCCAAGAAAACAAATCCAGCATGTGTCAATGTGAGACATGACTAAAGGCTGAAGATCAGAGTTTTGGATGTAGAAGGATCTTTCTCAACTCCAGCATTTCCTTAATTTTGGCTGCAAGGTGACTCTCAAGGCAGCTAGCCCTTGGGAGATGGAAAGTGTGTATCCCCAGAGCTGCCTGCCAGCCATGGCTAGACATTCCATTTTTCTTGAAATCTCAAGTTGCACCTTAAAAAATTTTTTCACCTTCATTCAACTTCGTCATATATTATTTTATATAAAAGTAAGATTTTAGATTTCCCACCTATAAGAAATATGGATCACAATAGCTCCCTGACTTTACACATCTCTTAGACACAGTCCCAGGTGTGAGTATACTATAATGAGAGGAGCATAAAAGATGAACTTCCTGTAAAAGGTTCAACTTTTGCAGATAAAGCAACTGAGAGCAAACAAAAGAGGGGAAGTAACTAGCCTAGAGTCATGCAAAGCTCAGTGACATCATTGGGAAGAGACGCTTCTTTACCACAAGCTGCTTGTCTCTCAGCACTTGGGAGTGCATGGCTTTCTCCTACCTGTCCCCAAAGACCATATTCATCTGGCCAGAAACTCACTTTACCAGTGATTGAAAGTCCAGCCATCCTTTGCAGTTGTGATCAGACACCAGAAACTTGGTTTTCAGAGCAGGGCACTCAGAAGTCACAGAGTCCACCTCTGGGGCAAGAATATCTGTGGTCATGATGCTTTTGGCTTTAGCCACTTGTAGTTGGTAAAGAATGTCCTTGGCTTTTAACAGGGCTGTTCCGGGCATGAAGATAATTCCTGAGAATGAGAAAGGAACTGCTTGTTTGATTTCTTCTTCACAACTGTGGGCTTTAGGTTGGGCTTGTCTGCACAGAAACTCTTAACATTTTACTATACATAGGATGGTCCAGAGATCAATAGTAGCAGTGCTACCAAGGATTCAGGATCTCATACCCTGTGCCAAACCTACTGAATTACTATCTGCATTTTAACAAGTTTTACAAGTGATTCCTATCCACATTAAAATTTGAAAAGAGAAATGTCATAACTACCAACTTGCTCAAGTGTTGAAACATTATAATTGATGATGGGACAAACCAACTTCGTACACCTCCTGAGGAGCTGCACTGAGGAAGACACAGCACTGCCCTAATAGTACTGTTTCCAAACATTTTTAGCACAAATATCATCCTAACGGGTCAGAAATACAAATTTTAGGTACATTCTGCAAAACAACTGGCTTGGATCTTTTAAAAATGCCATTACATGCAGAAAAGCCTGGGGAGTTATTCTACATGAAATGAGACTGAGGAGATATGGCAACTAAATGTAATGCATTATTCTCAGTTGAGCTCTGAGTTTTTTAAAAGTTTTAAAGACATGAGAGTGGGAGAGAGAGCACACTCAAATATGGAAAAATGCTAGCTGTTAATGAATCTTAAGAAAAGTGAGGCGCCTAGGGTTTCAAGACCAGGCTGGGCAACATGGCGAGACTTCATCTCTACAATAAAGCAAAAAATTAGCCAGGCATGGTGGCCCACACCTGTAGTACCAGCTACTTGGAAACCTGAGGTGGAAGGATCGCCTGAGCCCAGCAGACTGAGCCCAGCAGACTGCAGCAGCAGTGGCTGTGATCATACCACTGTACTCCAGCCTGAACGAGAGTGACACTCCAACTCAAAAAAAAAAAAAAAGGGACAAAAAGATGGGAACAAGATGGCGACGGCATAGGTGAACTGGTGAGATTCTCTGAATGTGAGTTCCCAAAAAGGCTATTACTTCTCTTCCCCCATCCCCCAGTCCACCACCAGACGTGCTGGTGCCAGGCCCGGGGACCTCAGTCCCACGCAGGGCCAGATATTGCGGCCCCCAGCTGCTCCTGTTCCACTGCATGTGTGGGAGTCTCAGGTCCCAGCCCCCACGAGCTCCATCCCCGGCTGCATCGTCTCCAGCCCAGCACCCGGCACCAAGCTGCCGGTCACACAGGGAGGCTCTGGGCGCCCGCCTCTCAGAGACACTGGTCCCATTCCTGGCTGAAGTACCCTGTGGGGGGCCCAGGGCCACTCTTGCCACTCACTGCCTGCCCTTTGGAGCTTTGGAGCTCTGGAACTCCGGGCCCACCCTGGCTGAGGCACTCAGTACAAGACCCCAAGCCAGGGGACCCAGACAAGTGGAGAAAAACAGATCTGCTTAAACTGCCTCGCCATTCTCCAGGCAGAGACTTCCATTGCCCCACCCACCTATCAATAAACTTTACCTCAGTTCCTAAGGAAACGGCGTAAAACAGGAGACAAAGCCCCACTCATACGCTGCAATGAAAAACAAAAGGGAGAGGCCAGAATCGGAGATCAGAAAAGTGACTTTAGTCTGATCGCTTATTTTGACATTTGATTTTATCATTGTACCTATTGGTTTTGATCACGTTTGTTGTTTACCTTCTGATTTACACTGTTTCTCAATTTTATTGGCCTGTCTATGTGTACCTATAAGTACCCTTTAGGGAATCTTTCTTACATGTCTTTCTTCACTTCTTCCTGGCCTTGTGTCTCTTTCTCACCTGATAGTTGGTATGTATATCTGTTTTCCCTCTCGCTCTTCTCTCTCTCTAACTCCTTATTGACCCCCACTTCCTCCATTATTTTCCTCTTTTATATCCCCCCTTTTAAAATCTAGGGACCAAGACTACATACTGCTGAATAGACAAATTGTAAGGCAGAGGGAAATAGGTTCCAGTGTGCTCATACACCTGTTCGTGGATGCTAGAATCAGCATTCTGAACCACAGCTTCCCTCTCAACTAAACCTCAAAACTGCAAAAAGTACAGATTGCAGCCTACGCTCCAACACGGAAAGTGAACAAATCCAGAAGACCCTCATAAGGAAGAACAGGACATTGCAGAAGAGAAATAAAAGCAACCCCACCTTACCTCAAAAACAGAATTGAAGAAGGGGAGGGAGAGGGGGAGAGAGAGAAAAAATCTAAGAAATGAAGAAAAATCAAAAGAAGAGTATCGGTCTCTCCCAGACCCCTGGAAGGGCAGACAATGAGAAACTGACTTTGGAATGCAAACAACGAAAAGTCCCCAGAATGAAGGGTCACAAACTACAAACGTAGATATCAAGACAATAATGGAGAGATTAAAAAGAACTGAGGAGACACAAGAAGAAACTAGGAAGGAGCTGATATCAGAGATAACAGTAATAAAGAATACTGTGAATGAAATGAATAACAAACTGATAAGCATGGAAAGCAGAATTACCCAAGCAGAAGAAAGAATCTCAGAACTTGAGGACCAAAATATAGAAATAACCCAAACTCTTAAAAACACAGAAAATAAGCTCAAAAAGACAGAACAAAACCTTCAAGAGATGAGCGATTACCTCAAGAGGCCTAACCTAAGAGTAATCAGACTCCCTGAGGCAGAAAGAGAGACAGACACCACATTGGAACAAACTTTCCATGAGATCATTCAAGAAAACTTCCCTTATCTAATCAGTGATGTAAAAATTCAAACACAAGAGATTCAGAGAACCCATGCAAGACAACAAATGAGAAGATCAACTCCTAGACACATGATAATTCGCCTAAACAAAGTAGGCATAAAAGAAAAAATCCTAAGGGCAGCAAAAGAAAAAGGCCAGATCACCTACCATGGAAGACCAAACAGAATAGCAACAGATTTATCTACAGAAACTCTGCAGACTAGGAGAGCTTGGAGCCCTATCTTCAAAGTCCTAAAAGATAAATAATTTCAACCAAGAATAACCTACCCGGCCAAGTCAAGCTTCATCAGTGAGGGAGAATTAAAATCTTTCCCAGATATCCAATCCCTAAGAACTTATGCTGTCACCAAACCATCTCTACATGAAACATTTAAGAAAGTACTAAACACAGAAGAAAAGGAAAAAAGAATAACGTTCTTCACAAGAGTACAGGGAAAAGAATAAAATATACATGAACCAACCCCAAAACCAAAAAAAAGACAAAAAAAGAAAAAGAAAAAAAACAAGTGGAAGAACAATAACTCAATAAGAACTCTATGATAGGGACAAACTCTCACATTTCAATAATTAGCCAGAATGTGAAAGGACTAAATGCACCACTGAAAAGACATAAAATGGCAAAATGGATAAAATATCACCAGGCAACAATATACTGCCTTCAAGAAACCCATCTCACTAGAAAGGACATACACAGACCCAAAGTAAGAGGATGGCAAACAAATTTTCAGGTGAATGAAACACAAAAGAAAAGAGGAGTCGCGATCCTAGTTTCAGACAAAATACCATGTAAGCTATCAAAAATTTAAAAAGATACAGAGGGGAACTACATAATGATAAACAGTTCACTCCATCAACAAGAAATATCTATCCTAAACATATATGCACCCAACATAGGTGCGCCAACTTTCATAAAGCAACATCAAGGAAAACTAAAGAAAGATATTGACTCTAACACCATCATAACTGGGGACTTTAATACCCCACTCACAACCCTAGACAGATCATCAGGACAAAAAATCAGCAAGGAGATCTGGAACCTCAATGAGACTCTGGACCAAATGGACTTAACTGATACCTACAGAACACTCCATTCAAAGACCACAGAATACACATTCTACTCATCACCACATGGAACATATTCTAAGGTCGACCACATAATTGGACACAAATAAAGCATAAGCAAATTAAAAAGGACTGAAATTCTACCATGCACCCTCTCGAACCACAGTGGAATAAAAATAAACGTTGACACCAACAAGGTCTCCACAAAACCCACAAAGACATGGACACTAAATAGCATGATGCTAAACAACTACTTGGTCAATGATGAAATCAAAACAGAGATCAAAAGATACCTGAAAACAAATGAAAATGAAGAAACATCTTACCAAAATCTCTGGGACGCCTTAAAACCTGTAGTAAGAGGGAAATTTATATCCCTACAAACACACATGAAGAAAATGGAAGGAACAGAAATTCACAACCTAACAAGCCACCTAAAGAAGCTGGAAAAGCAAGACCACAAAAACCCTAATTTCAGCCGAAGAATTCAGATCACCAAAATAAAAGCCCAAATCCAGGACATAGAAGACAAAAAGATAATACAAAAAAATCAATGAAGCAAAAAGCTAGTTCTTCGAAAGAATAAAGAAGATCGATGTTCCCCTAGCTAGAGTGACCAAGAAAAAATGAGAAAAAAACCAAATAAGCACATTCAGAAACACAAAAGATGAAGTCACATCTGACCCTGAAGAAATACAAAAGATCATTAGAGACTACTACATACACTTGTATGGAAACAAACTTGAAAACTTTAAGGAAATGGAGGACTTTCTGACATGACACAACCTACACAACCTACCTAGGTTGGAACAAGAAGAAATTGAGACCCTAAATAGACCAATAACAATCAAGGAATCGACTACGTAGTAAGAAAACTTCCTAAAAAAAAAAATCCCTGGTCCAGCTGGCTTTCCAGCAGAATTCTACAAGACATATAAGGAGGAGCTGATACCAATCCTACTGAAGGTATTCCAGGCTATTGAAAAAGATGGAACTCTCCCCAAAGCATTTTACGAAGCCAACATCACATTGATACCAAAGCCAGGTAAACACCTAACAAAAAGAGAACTACAGGCCAATATCTTTGATGAACATAGTTGCTAAAATTCACAACAAGATCTTAGCAAACCAGATTCAGCAATACATCTCAAAAATCATCCATCATGACCAAGTAGGCTTCATTCCTGGAATGCAAGGCTGGTTCAACATTCATAAAACCATAAATGTAATTATATACAGCAACAGATGTCAAAACAAAAACCACATGATTATATCATTAGATGCAGAAAAAGCTTTTGACAAAATCCAGCACCCCTTCTTGATAAAAACCCTTGAACATCTAGGCATACGGGGAACATACCTCAAAATAGTAAAAGCCATCTACAAGAAACCCACAGCCAGCATACTCCTAAATGGACAAATATTGGAACTATGTCCCCTGAAAACTGGAACTAGAAAAGGAAGCCCACTCTCACCCCTCCTGTTCAACATCATATTGGAAGTCCTGGCTAGAGCAATCAGAGAAGAAGAGGTAATCAGGAGTATGCAAATAGGAAAAGAGGAAGTCAAATTATCTCTCTGTGCAGATGATATGATTGTGTACCTTGAAAACCCAAGATAATCTGTCTAAAACCTCTTACACTGATAAAGGCCTTTGGCAAAGTCTCAGCATACAAAATAAATGTACAAAAGACAATTGCATTTCTCTACACCAATAATAAACAAACAGAAACCCAAATAAAAAACACAATTCCATTCACAATAGCCAAAAAAAAATGAAGTACCTTGGCATCTTCCTAACCAGAGATGTGAAAGACCTTTACAATGAAAACTACAAAACACTGCTCAAAGAAATCAAAGATGACACACACAAGTGGAAAAATATCCCATGCTCAAGGATTGAAAGAATCAACATTGTGACCATGTCCATCTTACCTAAGGCAATCTACAAATCCAATGCAATACCCATCAAATTTCCAGCAACATTCTTCTCAGACCTAGAAAAAACAACACAGGAATTCATATGGAGACACAACGTCCAAGAATAGCCAGAACAATCCTCAGCAAAAAAAAAAAAAAAAAAAAAACAAAGCAGGTGGTATCACATTATCAGACTTCAAACTTTGCTATAAAGCTACAATCATCAAAACAACTTGGTATTGGTATAGGAACAGACATATAGATCAATAAAATAGAATTGAGATTCCAGAAGCAAAACCTCCACTTCTCAACCAACTCATCTTCGACAAAGCCTTCACCACCTACCACTGGGGAGAGGAGAACCTATTCAGTAAATAGTGCTGGGAAAACTGGCTGACCACATGCAGAAGATTGAAACAAGACCCCTATTTATCCCCATACACAAAAATTAACTCCAAATGGATCAGGGACCTAAACGTAAAACCTCAAACCATAAGAACCTTAGAAAAGGAAGGACATACCTTCATGCAAATCAGAACTGGCATCCAATTCCTGAACAAAACCCAAAACCCACAAGTCATAAGAGAGAAGATAGACAAGTGGGACCTTATTAAACTGACATGCTTCTGCAAAGCCAAAGAAACCATCAAGAGAGCACGGAGACAGCCTACAGACTGGGAAAAAGTATTTGCCAACAACAGATCTGAGAAAGGTTTAACATCCTGGATCTACAAGGAACTGAAACGTGCTGAAAAGAAAAAAGCAAACAACCACATTATAAAATTGGCAAAAAGATATGAACAGACACTTCACTAAGGAAGACATCCGAGCAGCCAACAGACACATGAAGAAATGTTCAACCTCACTAATCATCAGGGAGATGCAAATCAAAACCACACTGAGATACCACCTAACTCCAGTCAGAATGGCAATTATCAGCAACTCAAAAAGTAACAGCTGCTGGAGAGGGTGTGGCAAGAAGTGAACACTTCTACACTGTTGGTGGGAGTGTAAACTAGTGCATCCTCTGTGGAAAGCAGTGTGGCGATTCCTAAAAGCTCTAAATACCAACATTCTATCTGACCCCGCAATCCCCCTCCTGGGAATATATCCTGAACAACTCAAATCACTCTATAAAAAAGATACCTGCACACGTATGTTTAAGGCAGCGTTGTTCACAATAGCAAGAACCTGGAAACAACCATTCTGCCCATTAAAACAGGACTGGATTAAAAAATGTGGTACATATACATGATGGAATACTATGCAGCCATAAAAAGGAACAAAATCATGAATTTTGCAGCAACCTGGATGGAACTTGAGTGTATAATACTGAGTGACCTCTCACTGAAACAAAGATCTGGA
>NW_007221064.1:0-767 GCF_000164805.1 Carlito syrichta | reverse complement strand
CCCCCATCTGTTCAATGGGAGAGTGGTGCTACCTCAGGATCCCAGGAGGTGATGTCTGCCAAGCATAGTGCTTAGCGCAGTGGTGACAGGAGGGGCTGCTGTTATCGTCACTGCTTCTGATGCTAAAGGCTTCCCAGGGGCAGTTTTGGGAAGAAAGACACTTTTGGGAGGTGAGGAAGCTCATGTGCACAGAGGCTCAACAGACCGCTGCCTCCTGTCCTCGGTCTCTGCACACAGCCACTGGCACTCCCATTTTAGAGAAGAAAATTGACCCAGGGTCACATAGCAGGTCAACATTGCAGCCGGTCAAACACAAAGTTTCTGCACTGCCAAGGGCTCCTAGCTCTGCCTCCAGGGGCACACAAGGGCCTACCTGCAAGAGAGGTTGACATGGCTTTGGGAGCACTTCTTGGACTGCAGGATTGAACTTCCTGTGTGAGGCTCCAAACTTTGTTCATTTCTTCCTTTCCCTGTCTCTGCTCCAGCTATAATCAGGGTGATCTGAAAACCCTTCCCAGAAATAATGGGTCCCTCTCTTGTTCCCTTTTGAGCTAATCTGACTTCAACTGGACCTTACCTAGTTTCTCCTTTTACAACCAGGACAACCCAATTCTGGGGCTCTCTCGTTATGCAGGCAACAGCACATAAAGAGAATTTAATACCATTATTTTGGTATTCCTGTTTTGTCTTTCTTTTGCTGTTTTTTTGGGGTTTCTTTATATTTGTGGTAAAATACATTGATTTTTTTCATTTATAGCAGTGACAGG
>NW_007221063.1:0-706 GCF_000164805.1 Carlito syrichta | reverse complement strand
CCGCTTCCTCCTGTCCTCGGTCTCTGCACACAGCCACTGGCACTCCCATTTTAGAGAAGAAAATTGACCCAGGGTCACATAGCAGGTCAACATTGCAGCCGGTCAAACACAAAGTTTCTGCACTGCCAAGGGCTCCTAGCTCTGCCTCCAGGGGCACACAAGGGCCTACCTGCAAGAGAGGTTGACATGGCTTTGGGAGCACTTCTTGGACTGCAGGATTGAACTTCCTGTGTGAGGCTCCAAACTTTGTTCATTTCTTCCTTTCCCTGTCTCTGCTCCAGCTATAATCAGGGTGATCTGAAAACCCTTCCCAGAAATAATGGGTCCCTCTCTTGTTCCCTTTTGAGCTAATCTGACTTCAACTGGACCTTACCTAGTTTCTCCTTTTACAACCAGGACAACCCAATTCTGGGGCTCTCTCATTATGCAGGCAACAGCACATAAAGAGAATTTAATACTATTATTTTGGTATTCCTGTTTTGTCTTTCTTTTGCTGTTTTTTTGGGGTTTCTTTATATTTGTGGTAAAATACATTGATTTTTTTCATTTATAGCAGTGACAGGATGTTTCTTATTTGCTATAAATTTATATATTTCTTGTTTACTGTAAATGTATATTATATTATAAATACTATGAATAGCAATACTATATATGTTATATATAATACATATATAATACCATATATATTATAATACTTTACACTATA
>NW_007221062.1:0-2818 GCF_000164805.1 Carlito syrichta | reverse complement strand
GATGACGTGATCATTCGAGGGGAAGGTTTAAAAGCGTTCAACATCAAAGCAGCCATTCGCCATTGCTTTGCTAAACTCTGTTCTGGCCACGTGGCTCTTTGAGTTATGACCATCATGTTTTTCTAGCTTTGGCTCCCTTCCTTACCTTGGGAAGGTAAATCATCTCTCTCTCTCTCTCTCTCATTGGCTGTCTAAATAAACTATATTTTCCAATCTAACTTCTGTGCAATTCTTTGCATCATTCACGTGACACCAGATTACAGACCAGAACTCCCTCACTAGGGCTGACCTAACACCAGGTATTCTCTACTCCTGCCTAAGAGTATGAGCCCTACTCCCCAGCTTCATGGATCATGCCTTCCCAAGTTCCCAGGAGCTCTATCCTTCAGCCCACTCTCCCAGGGCCTTGGAATCCGCAAACCCAGAATCCTCAACACTTAATACCCCCTTTTTCAGTACAAACCCACCAGAGATCCGGAACTCTCCCTAGAGCCCCCATCCTTGGCCTCTGAGATGGAAACACCAGGGGTCACGAGAGGCTGAGAGCAGGTGGAGAAAATGTGGTGCAGTGTGAGCGTGGGGGAAGCACGAATTGTCCCTTTCTCATCCATCCCTAGTGGTCACCATTAGAGAGATTGCACCAGCATCTGCCCATTTCTAAGGTGCAAGGCACATGCATTACAGGGAAATAATCTGAAACAGAAAACACAGAGATGAAGAGGTACAGAACCACCCCAAGCCTCAACTGGGCACTCAAGCATATGGCCAATGGACTCACTCACACACAGACTCATTCTGCAGACACATGCACTGACACATGCAAAACAACACACAGATACACACAGGTCCATGTGACACAGCTCCACAGGGAAGATTCACACAAGCAATAGACACACAAACACATGGCACAATTCCTCATGCAGAGACAGAGACACACAACATAAAGATTTGCAGACAGACATTAGGAGAAACACAAACACACACAGACACACAGGCACAATCAGGAACACACAAAGGAGCAGCAAGTTCACACACACAGTGATGTATTCACAGATACACAGATACATATATGCAGATTTACACATAAAAAATGCACACACCCTCCAATCCCATCCCACAGGACAACCAGACAGACCTGACACTACTGGGGTCACTCTTGTGGACAGTTGAGGGGAATAGACTCTAGTGTGACCTGCACCACCTGAGTTCCCATGAAATGGGATTTTTTCCAGGGTGAAATCCAGGGCTGAGTTTCTGCCTCTTCTAAGGCCTTTGAGAAGACTGCACCTAATCCCTGAGATGCCAGAGAGTGGCCAGGATAGGACAGCTCTGGGGACAGGGTACAGTGTTGGGAATGGGACTCTGCCAGGATGTGCTTAGGGTCAGGGGTATTGCATGGGCTTAGCAGATCCAGAGGTCAAGAAAGAGAGAAGTATGCCTCCAGGACCCAGACAGAGTGGGCTTGCATCTCTGTCCCACAATAATGAAATTCTCAGGAGTATTATATATGATATCACATCACCATCACCATAGCAATGACTGACCACTCACTTGCAGGTGGGGCAACAGGGCTAAAAACTTGGCCACCTGGTTGGGCCTCATCAGAGCAGGGCCAACCCCTACCAAGCTGGGCAGTGGACAAAGCATCTCTCTGGTCCCTTATCTTTGGGGAGTCTACAGGCCTCACCTTCCTCCTCTCTCCGAGGTTCCACCCAGACCCAAGTTCCTACAGATCCTCTACTTTGCCTGGTGCAGTCCCTCCCCTGACCACTCTGAACCTGATCCCCCATCTGTTCAATGGGAGAGTGGTGCTACCTCAGGATCCCAGGAGGTGATGTCTGCCAAGCATAGTGCTTAGCGCAGTGGTGACAGGAGGGGCTGCTGTTATCGTCACTGCTTCTGATGCTAAAGGCTTCCCAGGGGCAGTTTTGGGAAGAAAGACACTTTTGGGAGGTGAGGAAGCTCATGTGCACAGAGGCTCAACAGACCGCTTCCTCCTGTCCTCGGTCTCTGCACACAGCCACTGGCACTCCCATTTTAGAGAAGAAAATTGACCCAGGGTCACATAGCAGGTCAACATTGCAGCCGGTCAAACACAAAGTTTCTGCACTGCCAAGGGCTCCTAGCTCTGCCTCCAGGGGCACACAAGGGCCTACCTGCAAGAGAGGTTGACATGGCTTTGGGAGCACTTCTTGGACTGCAGGATTGAACTTCCTGTGTGAGGCTCCAAACTTTGTTCATTTCTTCCTTTCCCTGTCTCTGCTCCAGCTATAATCAGGGTGATCTGAAAACCCTTCCCAGAAATAATGGGTCCCTCTCTTGTTCCCTTTTGAGCTAATCTGACTTCAACTGGACCTTACCTAGTTTCTCCTTTTACAACCAGGACAACCCAATTCTGGGGCTCTCTCGTTATGCAGGCAACAGCACATAAAGAGAATTTAATACCATTATTTTGGTATTCCTGTTTTGTCTTTCTTTTGCTGTTTTTTTGGGGTTTCTTTATATTTGTGGTAAAATACATTGATTTTTTTCATTTATAGCAGTGACAGGATGTTTCTTATTTGCTATAAATTTATATATTTCTTGTTTACTGTAAATGTATATTATATTATAAATACTATGAATAGCAATACTATATATGTTATATATAATACATATATAATACCATATATATTATAATACTATACACTATAAGTAGTAATAGGATTGAAAACAATGATTTTAAACTGTCAGAGGCCTAAATGAGTTTGGCAACAGTTTGTGCAATTAGGCAGAAAAAGACCCTTAGAACGTTCATCTGAGGACAGGGCTCAGGCGA
>NW_007221061.1:0-759 GCF_000164805.1 Carlito syrichta | reverse complement strand
TTTCTGCACTGCCAAGGGCTCCTAGCTCTGCCTACAGGGGCACACAAGGGCTACTGCAAGAGAGGTTGACATGGCTTTGGGAGCACTTCTTGGACTGCAGGATTGAACTTCCTGTGTGAGGCTCCAAACTTTGTTCATTTCTTCCTTTCCCTGTCTCTGCTCCAGCTATAATCAGGGTGATCTGAAAACCCTTCCCAGAAATAATGGGTCCCTCTCTTGTTCCCTTTTGAGCTAATCTGACTTCAACTGGACCTTACCTAGTTTCTCCTTTTACAACCAGGACAACCCAATTCTGGGGCTCTCTCATTATGCAGGCAACAGCACATAAAGAGAATTTAATACTATTATTTTGGTATTCCTGTTTTGTCTTTCTTTTGCTGTTTTTTTGGGGTTTCTTTATATTTGTGGTAAAATACATTGATTTTTTTCATTTATAGCAGTGACAGGATGTTTCTTATTTGCTATAAATTTATATATTTCTTGTTTACTCTAAATGTATATTATATTATAAATACTATGAATAGCAATACTATATATGTTATATATAATACATATATAATACCATATATATTATAATACTTTACACTATAAGTAGTAATAGGATTGAAAACAATGATTTTAAACTGTCAGAGGCCTAAATGAGTTTGGCAACAGTTTGTGCAATTAGGCAGAAAAAGACCCTTAGAACGTTCATCTGAGGACAGGGCTCCGGCGAGATGATCATCAGTGGGGTTTAGTCCCATCACTCCTGGTGCTGCC
>NW_007221060.1:0-759 GCF_000164805.1 Carlito syrichta | reverse complement strand
ACTGCAGGATTGAACTTCCTGTGTGAGGCTCCAAACTTTGTTCATTTCTTCCTTTCCCTGTCTCTGCTCCAGCTATAATCAGGGTGATCTGAAAACCCTTCCCAGAAATAATGGGTCCCTCTCTTGTTCCCTTTTGAGCTAATCTGACTTCAACTGGACCTTACCTAGTTTCTCCTTTTACAACCAGGACAACCCAATTCTGGGGCTCTCTCGTTATGCAGGCAACAGCACATAAAGAGAATTTAATACCATTATTTTGGTATTCCTGTTTTGTCTTTCTTTTGCTGTTTTTTTGGGGTTTCTTTATATTTGTGGTAAAATACATTGATTTTTTTCATTTATAGCAGTGACAGGATGTTTCTTATTTGCTATAAATTTATATATTTCTTGTTTACTGTAAATGTATATTATATTATAAATACTATGAATAGCAATACTATATATGTTATATATAATACATATATAATACCATATATATTATAATACTATACACTATAAGTAGTAATAGGATTGAAAACAATGATTTTAAACTGTCAGAGGCCTAAATGAGTTTGGCAACAGTTTGTGCAATTAGGCAGAAAAAGACCCTTAGAACGTTCATCTGAGGACAGGGCTCAGGCGAGATGATCATCAGTGGGGTTTAGTCCCATCACTCCTGGTGCTGCCAAGCCTTCTGAGTACTGTCATCAAATTCCTCAGGAAAAAAGCTGATGACCTCTGTCTCTTCAGATGCCACATTCCTTAGAGATGCCTGGGAGG
>NW_007221059.1:0-815 GCF_000164805.1 Carlito syrichta | reverse complement strand
GGGGCTCTCTCATTATGCAGGCAACAGCACATAAAGAGAATTTTAATACTATTATTTTGGTATTCCTGTTTTGTCTTTCTTTTGCTGTTTTTTTGGGGTTTCTTTATATTTGTGGTAAAATACATTGATTTTTTTCATTTATAGCAGTGACAGGATGTTTCTTATTTGCTATAAATTTATATATTTCTTGTTTACTCTAAATGTATATTATATTATAAATACTATGAATAGCAATACTATATATGTTATATATAATACATATATAATACCATATATATTATAATACTTACACTATAAGTAGTAATAGGATTGAAAACAATGATTTTAAACTGTCAGAGGCCTAAATGAGTTTGGCAACAGTTTGTGCAATTAGGCAGAAAAAGACCCTTAGAACGTTCATCTGAGGACAGGGCTCAGGCGAGATGATCATCAGTGGGGTTTAGTCCCATCACTCCTGGTGCTGCCAAGCCTTCTGAGTACTGTCATCAAATTCCTCAGGAAAAAAGCTGATGACCTCTGTCTCTTCAGATGCCACATTCCTTAGAGATGCCTGGGAGGTCAATCATAAAACCCAGCTTGAATTTTCTGCCCATTTGGAGTCCAAATTTAACGTATATGCTCACAGGCAGTAAAGTGTCATAGATAAGTGATATGCTTACCCCATTTCAGATGTTAAATATCCAGGTTAGTTAGGGATGATTTAAGACCACACACTCTTGTTACCCAAAGTGGAACTCCGAGGACAGAGGGAGTTAATTTATTGCCATGTTATGATCATATCATTCAAACAGGCTTTTCCTTTTGATTTTATCTTA
>NW_007221058.1:0-796 GCF_000164805.1 Carlito syrichta | reverse complement strand
AAAGGGTCTCTTAAGTCATATGCATGCCATATGTATTCTGCTGGGCACAATGTTTCTAAAATCACTAACACAGTGGAATAGATCGGTACTGCTTTCCTTTCCAGTCCTGACTTAGCATATGGTGAATCCAATCTGTTGAATGACTGTGTGCAATTCACCATTTTTAAAAAAATATTTAAAAAATCGAAGTGTTGAGTTTTTAAGAGCAAACTGTTAAATCCAGTATTTATGTAGAAGTGTCAGAATCAGTCTGAATTTACTAAAAGCCTTTGTCTTCATTCACATGAGTCTAATAGAATCTGAAAGATATTCCATGCTATTAGTGCCAATCTCATTATCACCACCTTGGTTTTTTTAGACACTAAAGTGTGATAATTTCTGTATAAAGTCATCTCTTTGTTCTTGTTTTTTTTAACATATCTTTAAGATTTGCCTACTAAGAGAAAAGTATAATTCAGAGGGATTCTTACCCAGTGTTAGATGTAGGTGAACCAGAAACTACTTCAAGACACCCAGTAACTCTGTAAGTAATGCATTTGTGAGTGAGATTTAACCATTTCACAAAATATGTATACTTTAAAACTCCCTGTTGTACATTATAAATTCATCCAAGTATATATTTCAATTTTAAAAATAAGAAACTTTGACAAAAACCTAATTACTTTAGACCAAAAATTAAAAGACACTCCACATTCAAAGGTATAACAACACTACAAGCCAGGCAAGAAACATGAGACTGATAATTTCACCCTACCTTGAGCATTGAAATTGCCTAGAGATATATGAGAGGTGTGGT
>NW_007221057.1:0-548 GCF_000164805.1 Carlito syrichta | reverse complement strand
AAAGTGTGATAATTTCTGTATAAAGTCATCTCTTTTGTTCTTGTTTTTTTTAACATATCTTTAAGATTTGCCTACTAAGAGAAAAGTATAATTCAGAGGGATTCTTACCCAGTGTTAGATGTAGGTGAACCAGAAACTACTTCAAGACACCCAGTAACTCTGTAAGTAATGCATTTGTGAGTGAGATTTAACCATTTCACAAAATATGTATACTTTAAAACTCCCTGTTGTACATTATAAATTCATCCAAGTATATATTTCAATTTTAAAAATAAGAAACTTTGACAAAAACCTAATTACTTTAGACCAAAAATTAAAAGACACTCCACATTCAAAAGGTATAACAACACTACAAGCCAGGCAAGAAACATGAGACTGATAAATTTCAACCTACCTTGAGCATTGAAATTGCCTAGAGATATATGAGAGGTGTGGTTACCTCTTGCAGGGGGTTAGGTTTTCTAAGGAAGATTCTCTGTGACTAATGTCTTGTTAATGTCATTAAGGTGTCTTATTATTTCAAATATTATTATTCCAGCCATTCCATA
>NW_007221056.1:0-646 GCF_000164805.1 Carlito syrichta | reverse complement strand
CATTATCACCACCTTGGTTTTTTTAGGCACTAAAGTGTGATAATTTCTGTATAAAGTCATCTCTTTGTTCTTGTTTTTTTTAACATATCTTTAAGATTTGCCTACTAAGAGAAAAGTATAATTCAGAGGGATTCTTACCCAGTGTTAGATGTAGGTGAACCAAAAACTACTTCAAGACACCCAGTAACTCTGTAAGTAATGCATTTGTGAGTGAGATTTAACCATTTCACAAAATATGTATACTTTAAAACTCCCTGTTGTACATTATAAATTCATCCAAGTATATATTTCAATTTTAAAAATAAGAAACTTTGACAAAAACCTAATTACTTTAGACCAAAAATTAAAAGACACTCCACATTCAAAAGGTATAACAACACTACAAGCCAGGCAAGAAACATGAGACTGATAAATTTCAACCTACCTTGAGCATTGAAATTGCCTAGAGATATATGAGAGGTGTGGTTACCTCTTGCAGGGGGTTAGGTTTTCTAAGGAAGATTCTTGTTGTCTTGTTAATGTCATTAAGGTGTCTTATTATTTCAAATATTATTATTCCAGCCATTCCATATTGGGTATGACCATCTTCTTCTTGGACCTGACTATTTTGGAATTTTGTGGAAACCTATTGTTACTGCTGCCTTCC
>NW_007221055.1:0-690 GCF_000164805.1 Carlito syrichta | reverse complement strand
GATGTAGGTGAACCAAAAACTACTTCAAGACACCCAGTAACTCTGTAAGTAATGCATTTGTGAGTGAGATTTAACCATTTCACAAAATATGTATACTTTAAAACTCCCTGTTGTACATTATAAATTCATCCAAGTATATATTTCAATTTTAAAAATAAGAAACTTTGACAAAAACCTAATTACTTTAGACCAAAAATTAAAAGACACTCCACATTCAAAAGGTATAACAACACTACAAGCCAGGCAAGAAACATGAGACTGATAAATTTCAACCTACCTTGAGCATTGAAATTGCCTAGAGATATATGAGAGGTGTGGTTACCTCTTGCAGGGGGTTAGGTTTTCTAAGGAAGATTCTTGTTGTCTTGTTAATGTCATTAAGGTGTCTTATTATTTCAAATATTATTATTCCAGCCATTCCATATTGGGTATGACCATCTTCTTCTTGGACCTGACTATTTTGGAATTTTGTGGAAACCTATTGTTACTGCTGCCTTCCTGGGAATTTCTACACTTGCCATTTTCCTCTAGAGAACTGTCCTTGCTGTGAGTATATACACCTATCATACAGGCATAGTTATAAATGAGAAAATAAAATATAAGTCACTGGATCTTTTATTTGCATTTATTGATATATATTTCCCTTGTAGCACTGACTTTGGGCATCCCACAAACAATCTTTCCTATTTT
>NW_007221054.1:0-6212 GCF_000164805.1 Carlito syrichta | reverse complement strand
CTTGTGCATTTTGATGCTCTCTTGTTAGGTGGATACACGCTAAGGATTGTTAAGTGTTCTTGAATAACTGAGCACTCCATGATTAATTTAATGAACCTTTTGATTCCTGATATGTTTCCTTGCTCTCTAATGTGTTTGTGTGAAATTAAAATACCTACTTCAGTTTTCTTTTGATCAGTATTGTATCTTTTTCTCCAACTCTTTGCTATTTATATATGTGTGTCTTTTTTTGTAGGCATGATATTGGTGGGTTTTGGCTTGCTATCCACTCTCTCAGTTACTGTCTATGAAATGGTGTATTTAGACCATTTATGTTTAAAGTGATAATTTGTATGGTTGCATGAGTATCTCCCATATGTGTGAGTTTTCTATTTGTTGTCCTTGTTTTCTTTTTCTTTCCATTTTTGCTTTGTATTTTCGGGTTTTAGTTGAGAATTCAGTAAAATTGTATTTCTTCTGGTCCCTCAGTATGACAGTTATCCTTATTTAACTTTTTAAAAAATTCTTTTATTTCTTTTTAGTTATTTGTCCTCAAATTTGAAATACATGTTTTAAAATTAACCCAGGTCCTCTTTTAAATAGCACTGTACCCCTTCCAAGGAAGTGTGAGCATCTTCTAACAGATGATTTTAAGTGGCCCTTTATAACCTTACCCTTATTTATTTATCTATAAAGTATAATTGTCAAATGTGGTTTTGCTATTATTCTTTTTTTGCAATTATTGCTGTGACCACACATTCTTCTTATCTAATGCAGTCTTTCTTTCAATGTGTAGATGCAAGTTGCTGACCAATAAAACTTTTCTTCTCTCTGAATCCCCTCTTTTAATAACATTTCAAGCCAGATCTATCAAAGAACATATTCTTTCAATTTATGTTTGTCTGAGAAATTCTTTATTTCTCATTCCGTTTAGAAGGGTACTTTTTCTGGCTACAAAATTCAAAGTTATTTATTTTCCTTTAACACTGTATTTTATTTCACATTGTTTTTGATTGTATGAATTCTGAAGAGAGGTCTGATGAAATTCTTACCCTTGTTACTATGTTAAGAAGTTTTTAATTTCCTGTCAAGTTTCTTCCCAAGATTTCTTTTTTGAATTTTTGTAGTTTGAATATTATCTGTCAAGATGAAAGGGTTTTTAAAAATCTGCCTCTATGTTCCTGCGATCTGTGGTTTGGTGTCAATGACTTACCATTCTTTTATCCAGGCTTCATCATAAATCTGATGTTGTTGCGTCAATTTTTGCCATTTACATCGCAAAAATTATAGGTTGGCATTTGTTAAATACAATGTAAATAGATCTTTGGTCAGAGGTAAACTATCTACCTTTGTGCTTTTTATGAGAAGTGGGCTATGAAGTATTATCATTAAAAGAAGAAATTCTCTGTATTCTAATTTATTAGTAATTTCTTGTAGGGTGTTAGGAAAGCTTCCTCTCTCCTTTCTGAAGTTTCATTATAGAAATGAACTAACAATAAACAGATTAATAGGAAAATAAACAGACAAATGTATTAATATGCATAAACAGGGAAGAGATATAAATAATGAGACTCTAATAAGGGCCAAAAGGTTGCAGTTTAAATAGCACCCTCCTCTTACAGGAGAGAGAGATGAAGATGTGGGCAATGTAGAGGAGCAGTAAATGATTTTTAAAGGACATGAATGAGCTCATAGAAAAACAATTGACCTGAGATAAGGTTCCTCAGGCTCTAAAGGAGGCAAGAAATTGCAGGAAGGTGAGAGACACCACTGCACTGTGAACAAAGGTTGTCTTATGCAGACAAAGTTTCCTTGGTAATCTTTTGGAATTTTCCTCAGAGAAATTTTTAAAAAGTCTATCTGTGCATGGGTGCCAACTTTCAATTTTTTCTTTTCTCCAGTGGTTAACCTTTCCTGGTTATTTCATGGGATTCCTAGGAAGGGAATTTTAAAACAATTTGAATTTTTCTGGAGGATTTTCTTTTAATCAGATAATAAAACTTCAAGAAAGCCCTTCTATGTGATTCCAGAAAGAAATAATCCGAGATACAGGAGGCAGGTAAGGGTCAGAAAGAGATCTTGGTTCTGAGGCTTACTTCTGAGGCCTTATAATTACTGTTTATTCAGAGCACTCAGCATGCCAAAGTGCCATGCCTTGCATATGGTTTCCTGACACCCAACACCAGGAATTCAAGAAGTTGAATTAAATGGTTATTGTAATTTCATTGGATAGTGATTTTGATTATTGTTTATCACAAACTATAATCATTTCCTAATATGCATTGACATAAAATATAAATTTGTTTCTTCATTTTCTAGATAGAGCCTCCAACATATCAAGGTAAGATTTTTAGGTTTCTACTTCTTTGCAATACTTTGTCACCTCTGGTATTTCATGTGTATTCTACTTCAACAAGGATACATACAGTTTCTTCAGATGTCTGGTTGACTGCTGACTTCCATAAAATTTTACTCTCCTTGTGGTGAAATCTAAGTGAAATTGTAGAAGGAATTACTACTTATTGAGACAAGAGATGAGGAGAAGGAAAATATCATAGGAGTAGGGAAAGAGTATGAGTTAATCTTGCACAAAATGTTGACCTATCAATAAACTTACTGAGCCTATTAAGAAATGTAAGTCTTAGAGAAGAGCCCAGATATTGCCAGACAAATGCACGCCATACTGGCGGTTTATAACATGTTATGAGTGTTAAGTTATGAGAGCCATTAATATTGATGGAGAATGAAGGAAATGAGTTTGCTGTAAATTGTGAGGACTGCATTCTGTGCATTCTTCCTAGACTGTGACGATTAAGATTGAGAGACAGAGTGGCTATCTGGCACATAGTAAGCTCTCAACTGCTAGGGTTGTTGCCATGAAAGCAGCATTGATAATGTTGAGAACAGTGAACCCTGGGCTGCAGAGCTCTTGCAATGGACAAATAGAAGATAAGATTGGGGTCAGACGGGAGAATTAAGTACCTGTCAAAAGGTTCTGGAGTTGTGGACTAAGTTCTAGGTGTTTGCATGTGTGACTCACCTATAGGATGAGTGCTTTATGGATGTTATTCACCTTGATGATGGGTAGTAACATTCTCATCTTGGAGATGAAAAGCTTTGTCTCAGAGGGAGTGTATGTTATCCAGATCATTGAGAGACCAAGTGGTAACTCCATGATTGTACCCAAGTGTGTTTGATTTCATAAAGCTTGTCACAGGAGCCACTATCATCTCTCAAAAAGGACAGCCTGCTGGGTTGCACGAAGTCACTGGAAGGCTTTCAGTAGGCAATGAAGAGTGGCTGAAACTTGTCCAACTTGTCCAAATAAGCAACTCTTTGATGGGAACTATTTATTTACTCTGGTAACTGGAGAACAGAAGTATTGTAAATAGGATGCTTGTTTTTCCTATCATCTGTTTTGTCACTGATTATGAAAAACTATTTAAAGTCATGACATTTTCTAAGAAGAATAGAGATTATTGATGGGAGATAAATTAGGTAAAGATAAAATGGTTCTCACTATTTAAAAAAAATTTAAATGGGAGCTTTACTGAAACAGGGTTCTTATATTTCTTTGTCTTATTGCATTTAAATGCAACCAACTAAAACTTGCCATCTTCAGGCACAAACTAAAGCTAAAAACTTATTTTTATGTATAGTTTTAGATAATGTTTGATTCTGCTAATATAATGGATAAATATAATTTTCTTGTGTTTCTCTAAGCTTAGAGATAGTTTTAATATCATTTTAGTAAACTCACAGCAGATTTCTGAGAAGATCAATAATCTCGTGAAGGAAAACACAGAACTAGCAGAAGAAATATCCTTTTGGGAACAGAAGGTATCGTGGTCCTTTCCGTCTATATTTTCACACAGTTTCCCTTTAAATTACTTCCCTCCTCAGTTCAGCTACCTCTTCTTTGATGTAGTATCCTGTTTAATATGGTTCTATAAGCTGTCCACATTCAAAGCAAACTCCATATATGTAACATAGTACTTTCCTTCTTTGGATAAGGAGTCACACCCTTTATGACAGGTTTTTGCACCACTATAATAATATTTTTGAATTCCGATTCTTTTATTACATACTTACATAAATTAATCCATGTAAGAAATATTTTCACGGAAGTAACAGGTAAAATAAGATTCTCTTTGATGACGCAATAAATATAAAGCAAAACACTTGGTTTTGCTGGATCACACTTCAAAATTATTAGTAAAATAATAATTCCTTTTTTGTTTCAGTAGCTTTGGGGGTGCAAATAGTTTTTGGTTATATGAATGCATTGTATAGTGGTGAAATCTGGGCTTTAAGTGTTCCCACCACCCCCATCTTTGCGATTGTACCCAATAGGTGATAATTCATCCTTCCGCCCCTTTCCACCCTCCAACTCCTTAGACTCCAACATCCATTATAAGCATTCTATATGCCTTTGCAGACCTTGCATTTACCTCCTATGTATAAGTGAGAAGATGCAGACTTTGCTTTTTTGTTCTGCATTATTTCACATAGGATGATGTTCTCCAATTCCATCCAAGGTGCTGCAAAAGACATTGTTTCATTCTTTTTTTGGCCGAATAATATTCCATGGTATACCACATGTTCATTATCCACTGATTAACTGATGGGCATTTAGGTTAGTTCCACATCTTTGCAATTGTGAATTGTCTGCAATAAACATCTGAGTGCAGGTGTCTTTTAAATAACAACTTCTGTTTCTTTTGGTAGATACTAAGTAGTGGGATTATTGGATCAAACGTAGATCTACTTTTAGTTCTTTGAGAAATCTTCATAAAGGTTACACTAGTTTTCATTCCCAACAGTGTATAAGTGTTCTCTTGACTCTGAATCCATGCCAGCAATTATTTTTTTATTTCTTTTTGGTTTTTCTGAGTCAGACACAATCATGACTCATTACAGCCTTGACCTATTGGGTTCAGGATATCCATTCTCCTCCACCTCCTGAATAACTGGAATAACTGGAATTACAGATGTAATACATCATGTCAGGCTAATTTTTTGATTTTTGATTTTTTTTTGTAAAAACATAGTCTCACTATGTTGCCCAGACTGGTCTCTAATTCCTGGTCTCAAGCAATCCTCCTAACTTCTCTGTTTTCAGCCTTCGAGGGGGATGCAAGAAGAAAAGCATTGTGTGCATGATTGGCTACCCCAGTGGGGATTAGGAAGGCTTGATGTAACGCTGCTGGTACATCAGAGGATACACAAAAGAATGTACAAGGGGAGTGAAAAGTTGCTGAGGCAACAAGTCCCACCCATCTCCTCTGCTTTAGCCTCAGGTAGTCTGCTTTCAGAATGTAAAAGTGTGGCCAGCCCAGGTCTTTTCACAGGAGTCTGTCCAGCTAGAAACTCTCTGCGGCTGCTGTGGGGCCCATTTCCTCCCAGGCTTGCTAGATAGCAGTGGGCAGCGAGGGTTGAATTCCCGGGAAATGACAGCTGGAGTCACTCAGGGCTCTTTTTCCTGCACTACGTCGCATGAGTTTTGGCAAATTACAACTGTGAATGACGCAATTGCCCATGAGGGAAACTGTGAGACTCAAGGGGACTTCAAAGTCTGTGGCAGGAGCACAGAACTGAATTCTCCTCACTCACCTCTCCCGCTGTGTGTGGAGACTGTTCATGGTTTTTGTGGTCATTTAAGCAAGTCTGGCTAGTTCCTATCCAGGCTAATTGCTTTTTCCCTTCTTTGCACTATGTGGATCTTATCATTTTTCTGATAAGTCCTGGGGTGTGCTGCTAGTCTTATTCTTCTCTGGGTGCTGAGGAATTTTCACTATTTTGATTCACTCTGTGGGATAAACACACTCCAATTGCTTCTTGCTGGCTATTTTAATCTTATTCTGAGAATTCTTCATGTTTCCATATGTTTTATTGAAGAAAATTTTCAAAACATTTGAGGAAACAAATGCAGTTATAAATTATGTCAGGAGACGGGGCAAGATGGCGATGGCATAGGTGAACTGGTGAGATTCTCTGAACGGACCAAGACTGCAAATTGCTGAATAGACAGACTGTAAAGCAGAGGGAAAAGTGAACAAAACCAGAAGACCCTCATAAGGAAGAACAGGTCATTGCAGAAGAGAAATAAAAGCAACCCCACCTTCGCTCAAAAACAGAATTGAAGAGGGGGAGGGAAAGGGGTAAAGGGAGAAAAATCTACAGAAATGAAGAAAAACCAAAAGAAGAGTATGGGTCTCTCCCAGACGCCTGGG
>NW_007221053.1:0-6174 GCF_000164805.1 Carlito syrichta | reverse complement strand
CACGCTAAGGATTGTTAAGTGTTCTTGAATAACTGAGCACTCCATGATTAATTTAATGAACCTTTTGATTCCTGATATGTTTCCTTGCTCTCTAATGTGTTTGTGTGAAATTAAAATACCTACTTCAGTTTTCTTTTGATCAGTATTGTATCTTTTTCTCCAACTCTTTGCTATTTATATATGTGTGTCTTTTTTTGTAGGCATGATATTGGTGGGTTTTGGCTTGCTATCCACTCTCTCAGTTACTGTCTATGAAATGGTGCATTTAGACCATTTATGTTTAAAGTGATAATTTGTATGGTTGCATGAGTATCTCCCATATGTGTGAGTTTTCTATTTGTTGTCCTTGTTTTCTTTTTCTTTCCATTTTTGCTTTGTATTTTCGGGTTTTAGTTGAGAATTCAGTAAAATTGTATTTCTTCTGGTCCCTCAGTATGACAGTTATCCTTATTTAACTTTTTAAAAAATTATTTTATTCTTTTTAGTTATTGTCCTCAAATTTGAAATAGACGTTTAAAATTAACCCAGGTCCTCTTTTAAATAGCACTGTACCCCTTCCAAGGAAGTGTGAGCATCTTCTAACAGATGATTTTAAGTGGCCCTTTATAACCTTACCCTTATTTATTTATCTATAAAGTATAATTGTCAAATGTGGTTTTGCTATTATTCTTTTTTTGCAATTATTGCTGTGACCACACATTCTTCTTATCTAATGCAGTCTTTCTTTCAATGTGTAGATGCAAGTTGCTGACCAATAAAACTTTTCTTCTCTCTGAATCCCCTCTTTTAATAACATTTCAAGCCAGATCTATCAAAGAACATATTCTTTCAATTTATGTTTGTCTGAGAAATTCTTTATTTCTCATTCCGTTTAGAAGGGTACTTTTTCTGGCTACAAAATTCAAAGTTATTTATTTTCCTTTAACACTGTATTTTATTTCACATTGTTTTTGATTGTATGAATTCTGAAGAGAGGTCTGATGAAATTCTTACCCTTGTTACTATGTTAAGAAGTTTTTAATTTCCTGTCAAGTTTCTTCCCAAGATTTCTTTTTTGAATTTTTGTAGTTTGAATATTATCTGTCAAGATGAAAGGGTTTTTAAAAATCTGCCTCTATGTTCCTGCGATCTGTGGTTTGGTGTCAATGACTTACCATTCTTTTATCCAGGCTTCATCATAAATCTGATGTTGTTGCGTCAATTTTTGCCATTTACATCGCAAAAATTATAGGTTGGCATTTGTTAAATACAATGTAAATAGATCTTTGGTCAGAGGTAAACTATCTACCTTTGTGCTTTTTATGAGAAGTGGGCTATGAAGTATTATCATTAAAAGAAGAAATTCTCTGTATTCTAATTTATTAGTAATTTCTTGTAGGGTGTTAGGAAAGCTTCCTCTCTCCTTTCTGAAGTTTCATTATAGAAATGAACTAACAATAAACAGATTAATAGGAAAATAAACAGACAAATGTATTAATATGCATAAACAGGGAAGAGATATAAATAATGAGACTCTAATAAGGGCCAAAAGGTTGCAGTTTAAATAGCACCCTCCTCTTACAGGAGAGAGAGATGAAGATGTGGGCAATGTAGAGGAGCAGTAAATGATTTTTAAAGGACATGAATGAGCTCATAGAAAAACAATTGACCTGAGATAAGGTTCCTCAGGCTCTAAAGGAGGCAAGAAATTGCAGGAAGGTGAGAGACACCACTGCACTGTGAACAAAGGTTGTCTTATGCAGACAAAGTTTCCTTGGTAATCTTTTGGAATTTTCCTCAGAGAAATTTTTAAAAAGTCTATCTGTGCATGGGTGCCAACTTTCAATTTTTTCTTTTCTCCAGTGGTTAACCTTTCCTGGTTATTTCATGGGATTCCTAGGAAGGGAATTTTAAAACAATTTGAATTTTTCTGGAGGATTTTCTTTTAATCAGATAATAAAACTTCAAGAAAGCCCTTCTATGTGATTCCAGAAAGAAATAATCCGAGATACAGGAGGCAGGTAAGGGTCAGAAAGAGATCTTGGTTCTGAGGCTTACTTCTGAGGCCTTATAATTACTGTTTATTCAGAGCACTCAGCATGCCAAAGTGCCATGCCTTGCATATGGTTTCCTGACACCCAACACCAGGAATTCAAGAAGTTGAATTAAATGGTTATTGTAATTTCATTGGATAGTGATTTTGATTATTGTTTATCACAAACTATAATCATTTCCTAATATGCATTGACATAAAATATAAATTTGTTTCTTCATTTTCTAGATAGAGCCTCCAACATATCAAGGTAAGATTTTTAGGTTTCTACTTCTTTGCAATACTTTGTCACCTCTGGTATTTCATGTGTATTCTACTTCAACAAGGATACATACAGTTTCTTCAGATGTCTGGTTGACTGCTGACTTCCATAAAATTTTACTCTCCTTGTGGTGAAATCTAAGTGAAATTGTAGAAGGAATTACTACTTATTGAGACAAGAGATGAGGAGAAGGAAAATATCATAGGAGTAGGGAAAGAGTATGAGTTAATCTTGCACAAAATGTTGACCTATCAATAAACTTACTGAGCCTATTAAGAAATGTAAGTCTTAGAGAAGAGCCCAGATATTGCCAGACAAATGCACGCCATACTGGCGGTTTATAACATGTTATGAGTGTTAAGTTATGAGAGCCATTAATATTGATGGAGAATGAAGGAAATGAGTTTGCTGTAAATTGTGAGGACTGCATTCTGTGCATTCTTCCTAGACTGTGACGATTAAGATTGAGAGACAGAGTGGCTATCTGGCACATAGTAAGCTCTCAACTGCTAGGGTTTGTTGCCATGAAAGCAGCATTGATAATGTTGAGAACAGTGAACCCTGGGCTGCAGAGCTCTTGCAATGGACAAATAGAAGATAAGATTGGGGTCAGACGGGAGAATTAAGTACCTGTCAAAAGGTTCTGGAGTTGTGGACTAAGTTCTAGGTGTTTGCATGTGTGACTCACCTATAGGATGAGTGCTTTATGGATGTTATTCACCTTGATGATGGGTAGTAACATTCTCATCTTGGAGATGAAAAGCTTTGTCTCAGAGGGAGTGTATGTTATCCAGATCATTGAGAGACCAAGTGGTAACTCCATGATTGTACCCAAGTGTGTTTGATTTCATAAAGCTTGTCACAGGAGCCACTATCATCTCTCAAAAAGGACAGCCTGCTGGGTTGCACGAAGTCACTGGAAGGCTTGAGTAGGCAATGAAAAGTGGCTGAAACTTGTCCAACTTGTCCAAATAAGCAACTCTTTGATGGGAACTATTTATTTACTCTGGTAACTGGAGAACAGAAGTATTGTAAATAGGATGCTTGTTTTTCCTATCATCTGTTTTGTCACTGATTATGAAAAACTATTTAAAGTCATGACATTTTCTAAGAAGAATAGAGATTATTGATGGGAGATAAATTAGGTAAAAATAAAATGGTTCTCACTATTTAAAAAAAATTTAAATGGGAGCTTTACTGAAACAGGGTTCTTATATTTCTTTGTCTTATTGCATTTAAATGCAACCAACTAAAACTTGCCATCTTCAGGCACAAACTAAAGCTAAAAACTTCTTTTTATGTATAGTTTTAGATAATGTTTGATTCTGCTAATATAATGGATAAATATAATTTTCTTGTGTTTCTCTAAGCTTAGAGATAGTTTTAATATCATTTTAGTAAACTCACAGCAGATTTCTGAGAAGATCAATAATCTCGTGAAGGAAAACACAGAACTAGCAGAAGAAATATCCTTTTGGGAACAGAAGGTATCGTGGTCCTTTCCGTCTATATTTTCACACAGTTTCCCTTTAAATTACTTCCCTCCTCAGTTCAGCTACCTCTTCTTTGATGTAGTATCCTGTTTAATATGGTTCTATAAGCTGTCCACATTCAAAGCAAACTCCATATATGTAACATAGTACTTTCCTTCTTTGGATAAGGAGTCACACCCTTTATGACAGGTTTTTGCACCACTATAATAATATTTTTGAATTCCGATTCTTTTATTACATACTTACATAAATTAATCCATGTAAGAAATATTTTCACGGAAGTAACAGGTAAAATAAGATTCTCTTTGATGACGCAATAAATATAAAGCAAAACACTTGGTTTTGCTGGATCACACTTCAAAATTATTAGTAAAATAATAATTCCTTTTTTGTTTCAGTAGCTTTGGGGGTGCAAATAGTTTTTGGTTATATGAATGCATTGTATAGTGGTGAAATCTGGGCTTTAAGTGTTCCCACCACCCCCATCTTTGCGATTGTACCCAATAGGTGATAATTCATCCTTCCGCCCCTTTCCACCCTCCAACTCCTTAGACTCCAACATCCATTATAAGCATTCTATATGCCTTTGCAGACCTTGCATTTACCTCCTATGTATAAGTGAGAAGATGCAGACTTTGCTTTTTTGTTCTGCATTATTTCACATAGGATGATGTTCTCCAATTCCATCCAAGGTGCTGCAAAAGACATTGTTTCATTCTTTTTTTGGCCGAATAATATTCCATGGTATACCACATGTTCATTATCCACTGATTAACTGATGGGCATTTAGGTTAGTTCCACATCTTTGCAATTGTGAATTGTCTGCAATAAACATCTGAGTGCAGGTGTCTTTTAAATAACAACTTCTGTTTCTTTTGGTAGATACTAAGTAGTGGGATTATTGGATCAAACGTAGATCTACTTTTAGTTCTTTGAGAAATCTTCATAAAGGTTACACTAGTTTTCATTCCCAACAGTGTATAAGTGTTCTCTTGACTCTGAATCCATGCCAGCAATTATTTTTTTATTTCTTTTTGGTTTTTCTGAGTCAGACACAATCATGACTCATTACAGCCTTGACCTATTGGGTTCAGGATATCCATTCTCCTCCACCTCCTGAATAACTGGAATAACTGGAATTACAGATGTAATACATCATGTCAGGCTAATTTTTTGATTTTTGATTTTTTTTTGTAAAAACATAGTCTCACTATGTTGCCCAGACTGGTCTCTAATTCCTGGTCTCAAGCAATCCTCCTAACTTCTCTGTTTTCAGCCTTCGAGGGGGATGCAAGAAGAAAAGCATTGTGTGCATGATTGGCTACCCCAGTGGGGATTAGGAAGGCTTGATGTAACGCTGCTGGTACATCAGAGGATACACAAAAGAATGTACAAGGGGAGTGAAAAGTTGCTGAGGCAACAAGTCCCACCCATCTCCTCTGCTTTAGCCTCAGGTAGTCTGCTTTCAGAATGTAAAAGTGTGGCCAGCCCAGGTCTTTTCACAGGAGTCTGTCCAGCTAGAAACTCTCTGCGGCTGCTGTGGGGCCCATTTCCTCCCAGGCTTGCTAGATAGCAGTGGGCAGCGAGGGTTGAATTCCCGGGAAATGACAGCTGGAGTCACTCAGGGCTCTTTTTCCTGCACTACGTCGCATGAGTTTTGGCAAATTACAACTGTGAATGACGCAATTGCCCATGAGGGAAACTGTGAGACTCAAGGGGACTTCAAAGTCTGTGGCAGGAGCACAGAACTGAATTCTCCTCACTCACCTCTCCCGCTGTGTGTGGAGACTGTTCATGGTTTTTGTGGTCATTTAAGCAAGTCTGGCTAGTTCCTATCCAGGCTAATTGCTTTTTCCCTTCTTTGCACTATGTGGATCTTATCATTTTTCTGATAAGTCCTGGGGTGTGCTGCTAGTCTTATTCTTCTCTGGGTGCTGAGGAATTTTCACTATTTTGATTCACTCTGTGGGATAAACACACTCCAATTGCTTCTTGCTGGCTATTTTAATCTTATTCTGAGAATTCTTCATGTTTCCATATGTTTTATTGAAGAAAATTTTCAAAACATTTGAGGAAACAAATGCAGTTATAAATTATGTCAGGAGACGGGGCAAGATGGCGATGGCATAGGTGAACTGGTGAGATTCTCTGAACGGACCAAGACTGCAAATTGCTGAATAGACAGACTGTAAAGCAGAGGGAAAAGTGAACAAAACCAGAAGACCCTCATAAGGAAGAACAGGTCATTGCAGAAGAGAAATAAAAGCAACCCCACCTTCGCTCAAAAACAGAATTGAAGAGGGGGAGGGAAAGGGGTAAAGGGAGAAAAATCTACAGAAATGAAGAAAAACCAAAAGAAGAGTATGGGTCTCTCCCAGACGCCTGGG
>NW_007221052.1:0-734 GCF_000164805.1 Carlito syrichta | reverse complement strand
AATGAACCTTTTGATTCCTGATATGTTTCCTTGCTCTCTAATGTGTTTGTGTGAAATTAAAATACTACTTCAGTTTTCTTTTGATCAGTATTGTATCTTTTTCTCCAACTCTTTGCTATTTATATATGTGTGTCTTTTTTTGTAGGCATGATATTGGTGGGTTTTGGCTTGCTATCCACTCTCTCAGTTACTGTCTATGAAATGGTGTATTTAGACCATTTATGTTTAAAGTGATAATTTGTATGGTTGCATGAGTATCTCCCATATGTGTGAGTTTTCTATTTGTTGTCCTTGTTTTCTTTTTCTTTCCATTTTTGCTTTGTATTTTCGGGTTTTAGTTGAGAATTCAGTAAAATTGTATTTCTTCTGGTCCCTCAGTATGACAGTTATCCTTATTTAACTTTTTAAAAAATTCTTTTATTCTTTTTAGTTATTGTCCTCAAATTTGAAATAGATGTTTAAAATTAACCCAGGTCCTCTTTTAAATAGCACTGTACCCCTTCCAAGGAAGTGTGAGCATCTTCTAACAGATGATTTTAAGTGGCCCTTTATAACCTTACCCTTATTTATTTATCTATAAAGTATAATTGTCAAATGTGGTTTTGCTATTATTCTTTTTTTGCAATTATTGCTGTGACCACACATTCTTCTTATCTAATGCAGTCTTTCTTTCAATGTGTAGATGCAAGTTGCTGACCAATAAAACTTTTCTTCTCTCTGAATCCCCTCTTTTA
>NW_007221051.1:0-793 GCF_000164805.1 Carlito syrichta | reverse complement strand
AAATCCTCTGGACATAGTGTGCAATAGTGGTCAAAGTGGGCATTCTTGTCTTGTTTCAGCTCTTACAGATTTTTCACTTTTAGTATGATGCTAGTTGTGCATTTGTTAGATGTGGCCTTTACTGGTTTGAGGTGCATTTGTTTTATATCTAATTTCTCAAGAGTTTTTAACATAACGCATTGTTGAAGTTTGACAAATTATTTTTCTGCATCTATTTAAATGCTGCAGTTGCTCCTATCATCTCTCACACCAGTCACAATCATCCTAGTCACCACATGACTTTGGAATGTTGACAAAGGAGATGTACACAGGCGATACTGCTGATCTAAAACCATGGTTGCTGCACACAACGTAACTGTTTACTACTAACCGCTACGGTCGGTGTATGTTCCCTAAGTTCATGTGTTGGAATGTCATTCCCATTGCAACGGTGCTGGGTGTAGGGCCTGATCAGAGATTTTTCAGGCATGAAGACAAAGCCCCCATGAACAAACTAGTGCTGAAATAAAAAGGACTTTTGTAAGTGGGCTCACCCTCTCCCAGTCTTCTGTCATCTGAGGACATGGAACTTCTCTCTTGCCCTTTCCACTTCGCCATGTGAGGGCACAGTAAGAAAGTGCACAGGAGATGACAGTGCTTTGATTTTGGACTCCAAGCCTCTAGAACTGTGAGAAGTAAATTTATGGGGTTTTGGTACCCATATTGGAGTCTGACAACAGCACGTCATGGACCAAGACCACCACCACATTCAACTTGAAGTGATCAAGCAGCAATGATTCAAGCGTTTGACCTC
>NW_007221050.1:0-3279 GCF_000164805.1 Carlito syrichta | reverse complement strand
ACACACACACATGTGTATTTTGAATCAGCGTCTCACCCTCCTGCCCAAGGTGGAGTGCAGTGGCAAAATCAAAGCTCACTGTAGCCTTGACACTTTCTGGGCTCTGGTGATTCTTCCACATCTGCCTCTCAAGGAGCTGGATCTACAGGTCATTGCCCCCACACAGTTTTTTCCTTCTTTCCTGTAGATACAATGTCTTCCTATATTGCCAAGGCTGGTTTTGAGCTCCTAGGCTTAAGCAAACCTCCTGCCTCAGCCTCCCAGGGTGTTGGGATTACAGGTATTGAGACACCACGTCCCACCTAATAATAAAATTAAAAAAGCAATAATGGTAAGTGAAGAATTGTGAATTTAATTTTTATGGCATATAATTCAACTTTTATTTTCATGCAGAATCTTCTATTTTTGAGTGTGTATGTTAAATATTGGATAAAAATAGAAGGGCTTCTTTAGATTTAAAACTTGAAATATTTTTTTCTAGATTGACGTGGGAATCCTGGGGAATTTCTTGCTCTTATGATTTTTAAAAAATTCAGTGGGTTCATATTACAGTCCATAGCTTTAATTTTTGTTACCTAAGTATAGCCAACCCTTTGGTCATTCTCTCTAGAGAATTCTCAGAAGTCACAGCAGCTTTAGGATTGAAATATTTTCTCAGTAATTCTGAATGCAAACTTGTGTTCTGTGTTCACAGCGTGGCGAGATGTGGAACCATTAGCACCACCTGCCTCACAAGTGTTTTCCATAATGTCACCATCAGCACCAAGAAATTCAAGTGCCTGAAGGCTACCCTGCAGTACACTGACCCTTTCCACGTTCTGTGCTGGGTCCTGAACAAGCTGGTAAACATAAAAGTGCCTATGCAGACTACTGACACATTTACTTAGATTACAAAATCTTTATATTTTTGATGCTGCTCAGCTAAGAGTTTGACACAGCCATAGTATTTGAAACATTTCTCTCTCTCTGTAATATTTTAAATGTTTATTTTTAAAATATACAGATAAAATTGTGTGTTATGGAAAACATGTTTTAAAGCATATTCATTTTCAATGATTTATTCTAGCCAAATAACAAATGCTTTATAAATCAGTTATTTTGTGATAACTCTACAATAACTGTATTTTTCAAAAATACATCTTCTCATTAACTATAATCACCATGCTGTACTATAGATTTTTTGCACTTATTCCTTCTAAGTGTAATTATGCATTTTGGACAAATATTTCCTCAAACACCCCTCTTTTCTAAAAACCACAGCCTCTGGTAACCACCATTCCACTCTCTCAATGAGATCAGTGGTTTGGATTTCACAAGAGTGAAATCATGAGGCATTTGTCTTTCTGTGCCCAAATTATTTCAGTTAATGCAACGTCTTTCGGGTTCATTCATGTGATTAAAAATTAATAATGCGTGCATAGCATCCCATTGTCTGTAACACCACATTTTATTTATCAGTTCATTCTATGATAAACATTCAGGTTGCTTTTGTCTCTTGGCTATCGTGAGCAGTGCTGGTATTAACATGGAAGTGCAGACGTCTCTTCACCATGTAGCACAAACAGATATACACAGAAATACAATTTCCAACAGTGCGGCTGCTGTATGGTAGGGTAGTTGGGTTTTCTGCGAAGTGTCCATTCTGTTGCTAAAACTAACAGTGTGCATGTGCTTCCCATTCATTCTGAGAAGACTAAGTGAGTGTAATAGTTTTGATTTTTCTTTTCCTGTTGACTTATTACTAAAGGACATCTTTCCATTTATGCTATTGCCTCAATTTTCTTTAGTTTTTAATGCAGATTTTTCGCCTTTCTGATTAAATTTATTTCCACTTTTATAGCTATTGTAAATGGAGTTTTGGGGGGGTTCCTATTTACACAGTTGGCTGTTACTAGATATAAATGCCCGTACCTTTTGTATGTTATTATAGCCTGCAAGCTTACTAATATAGTAGTTCTGAAAGTTCTTTGATGGAGTTTTCAGGTTTTTGTTTGTTTGTTCTTTTTAGTTGGAGTCTCTCGCTCTGTCACCCAGGCTGGAATACAGTGGCACACTCACAGCCACCACAGCCTCGACCTGCTGGGTTCAGGTGACCCTCCACCTCAACCTTCCAAGCAGCTGGAACTACAGGCATGTGCCACCACGCCCAGCTAATTTTTTGATTTATTGTAGAGATGAGGTCTTGCCAAGTTCCCCAGGCTGGTCTTGAACCTGTGGGCTCAGGCAGTCCTCTCACCTTGGCCTCCCAAAGTGCTGGGATTATAGGCCACCATGCTCGGCCTTAGTTTTTTGTTGTTGTTGTTTGTTTAATGTAAGAATCTGTAGTCTGCAAACAAAGAATATAACTCTAGTTCTAAAATTTGGTTCCCTTGATTCTCTA
Organism: Carlito syrichta; assembly: GCF_000164805.1. Taxonomy (NCBI): domain Eukaryota; kingdom Metazoa; phylum Chordata; class Mammalia; order Primates; family Tarsiidae; genus Carlito; species Carlito syrichta. The sequence continues at coordinate 899 of NW_007221050.1, read as the reverse complement.
AATCCTCTGGACATAGTGTGCAATAGTGGTCAAAGTGGGCATTCTTGTCTTGTTTCAGCTCTTACAGATTTTTCACTTTTAGTATGATGCTAGTTGTGCATTTGTTAGATGTGGCCTTTACTGGTTTGAGGTGCATTTGTTTTATATCTAATTTCTCAAGAGTTTTTAACATAAAGCATTGTTGAAGTTTGACAAATTATTTTTCTGCATCTATTTAAATGCTGCAGTTGCTCCTATCGTCTCTCACACCAGTCACAATCATCCTAGTCATCACATGACTTGGAATGTTGACAAAGGAGATGTACACAGGCGATACTGCTGATCTAAAACCATGGTTGCTGCACACAACGTAACTGTTTACTACTAACCGCTACGGTCGGTGTATGTTCCTTAAAGTTCATGTGTTGGAATGTCATTCCCATTGCAACGGTGCTGGGTGTAGGGCCTGATCAGAGATTTTTCAGGCATGAAGACAAAGCCCCCATGAACAAACTAGTGCTGAAATAAAAAGGACTTTTGTAAGTGGGCTCACCCTCTCCCAGTCTTCTGTCATCTGAGGACACGGAACTTCTCTCTTGCCCTTTCCACTTCGCCATGTGAGGGCACAGTAAGAAAGTGCACAGGAGATGACAGTGCTTTGATTTTGGACTCCAAGCCTCTAGAACTGTGAGAAGTAAATTTATGGGGTTTTGGTACCCATATTGGAGTCTGACAACAGCACATCATGGACCAAGACCACCACCACATTCAGCTTGAAGTGATCAAGCAGCAATGATTCAAGCGTTTGACCTCCTACCACTATACCTGTAACTAGTATCTAGGTGCCATTCTGTGCCTTCGGAAACTGGCCGTGTTTTTTCATTGACGTGCTGTGCCTTCCTACAACTTGCCCGGCCGTG
>NW_007221049.1:0-3303 GCF_000164805.1 Carlito syrichta | reverse complement strand
ACACACACACATGTGTATTTTGAATCAGCGTCTCACCCTCCTGCCCAAGGTGGAGTGCAGTGGCAAAATCAAAGCTCACTGTAGCCTTGACACTTTCTGGGCTCTGGTGATTCTTCCACATCTGCCTCTCAAGGAGCTGGATCTACAGGTCATTGCCCCCACACAGTTTTTTCCTTCTTTCCTGTAGATACAATGTCTTCCTATATTGCCAAGGCTGGTTTTGAGCTCCTAGGCTTAAGCAAACCTCCTGCCTCAGCCTCCCAGGGTGTTGGGATTACAGGTATTGAGACACCACGTCCCACCTAATAATAAAATTTTAAAAGCAATAATGGTAAGTGAAGAATTGTGAATTTAATTTTTATGGCATATAATTCAACTTTTATTTTCATGCAGAATCTTCTATTTTTGAGTGTGTATGTTAAATATTGGATAAAAATAGAAGGGCTTCTTTAGATTTAAAACTTGAAATATTTTTTTCTAGATTGACGTGGGAATCCTGGGGAATTTCTTGCTCTTATGATTTTTAAAAAATTCAGTGGGTTCATATTACAGTCCATAGCTTTAATTTTTGTTACCTAAGTATAGCCAACCCTTTGGTCATTCTCTCTAGAGAATTCTCAGAAGTCACAGCAGCTTTAGGATTGAAATATTTTCTCAGTAATTCTGAATGCAAACTTGTGTTCTGTGTTCACAGCGTGGCGAGATGTGGAACCATTAGCACCACCTGCCTCACAAGTGTTTTCCATAATGTCACCATCAGCACCAAGAAATTCAAGTGCCTGAAGGCTACCCTGCAGTACACTGACCCTTTCCACGTTCTGTGCTGGGTCCTGAACAAGCTGGTAAACATAAAAGTGCCTATGCAGACTACTGACACATTTACTTAGATTACAAAATCTTTATATTTTTGATGCTGCTCAGCTAAGAGTTTGACACAGCCATAGTATTTGAAACATTTCTCTCTCTCTGTAATATTTTAAAATGTTTATTTTTAAAATATACAGATAAAATTGTGTGTTATGGAAAACATGTTTTAAAGCATATTCATTTTCAATGATTTATTCTAGCCAAATAACAAATGCTTTATAATCAGTTATTTTGTGATAACTCTACAATAACTGTATTTTTCAAAAATACATCTTCTCATTAACTATAATCACCATGCTGTACTATAGATTTTTTGCACTTATTCCTTCTAAGTGTAATTATGCATTTTGGACAAATATTTCCTCAAACACCCCTCTTTTCTAAAAACCACAGCCTCTGGTAACCACCATTCCACTCTCTCAATGAGATCAGTGGTTTGGATTTCACAAGAGTGAAATCATGAGGCATTTGTCTTTCTGTGCCCAAATTATTTCAGTTAATGCAACGTCTTTCGGGTTCATTCATGTGATTAAAAATTAATAATGCGTGCATAGCATCCCATTGTCTGTAACACCACATTTTATTTATCAGTTCATTCTATGATAAACATTCAGGTTGCTTTTGTCTCTTGGCTATCGTGAGCAGTGCTGGTATTAACATGGAAGTGCAGACGTCTCTTCACCATGTAGCACAAACAGATATACACAGAAATACAATTTCCAACAGTGCGGCTGCTGTATGGTAGGGTAGTTGGGTTTTCTGCGAAGTGTCCATTCTGTTGCTAAAACTAACAGTGTGCATGTGCTTCCCATTCATTCTGAGAAGACTAAGTGAGTGTAATAGTTTTGATTTTTCTTTTCCTGTTGACTTATTACTAAAGGACATCTTTCCATTTATGCTATTGCCTCAATTTTCTTTAGTTTTTAATGCAGATTTTTCGCCTTTCTGATTAAATTTATTTCCACTTTTATAGCTATTGTAAATGGAGTTTTGGGGGGGTTCCTATTTACACAGTTGGCTGTTACTAGATATAAATGCCCGTACCTTTTGTATGTTATTATAGCCTGCAAGCTTACTAATATAGTAGTTCTGAAAGTTCTTTGATGGAGTTTTCAGGTTTTTGTTTGTTTGTTCTTTTTAGTTGGAGTCTCTCGCTCTGTCACCCAGGCTGGAATACAGTGGCACACTCACAGCCACCACAGCCTCGACCTGCTGGGTTCAGGTGACCCTCCACCTCAACCTTCCAAGCAGCTGGAACTACAGGCATGTGCCACCACGCCCAGCTAATTTTTTGATTTATTGTAGAGATGAGGTCTTGCCAAGTTCCCCAGGCTGGTCTTGAACCTGTGGGCTCAGGCAGTCCTCTCACCTTGGCCTCCCAAAGTGCTGGGATTATAGGCCACCATGCTCGGCCTTAGTTTTTTGTTGTTGTTGTTTGTTTAATGTAAGAATCTGTAGTCTGCAAACAAAGAATATAACTCTAGTTCTAAAATTTGGTTCCCTTGATTCTCTAAATCCTCTGGACATAGTGTGCAATAGTGGTCAAAGTGGGCATTCTTGTCTTGTTTCAGCTCTTACAGATTTTTCACTTTTAGTATGATGCTAGTTGTGCATTTGTTAGATGTGGCCTTTACTGGTTTGAGGTGCATTTGTTTTATATCTAATTTCTCAAGAGTTTTTAACATAAAGCATTGTTGAAGTTTGACAAATTATTTTTCTGCATCTATTTAAATGCTGCAGTTGCTCCTATCGTCTCTCACACCAGTCACAATCATCGTAGTCACCACATGACTTTGGAATGTTGACAAAGGAGATGTACACAGGCGATACTGCTGATCTAAAACCATGGTTGCTGCACACAACGTAACTGTTTACTACTAACCGCTACGGTCGGTGTATGTTCCCTAAAGTTCATGTGTTGGAATGTCATTCCCATTGCAACGGTGCTGGGTGTAGGGCCTGATCAGAGATTTTTCAGGCATGAAGACAAAGCCCCCATGAACAAACTAGTGCTGAAATAAAAAGGACTTTTGTAAGTGGGCTCACCCTCTCCCAGTCTTCTGTCATCTGAGGACACGGAACTTCTCTCTTGCCCTTTCCACTTCGCCATGTGAGGGCACAGTAAGAAAGTGCACAGGAGATGACAGTGCTTTGATTTTGGACTCCAAGCCTCTAGAACTGTGAGAAGTAAATTTATGGGGTTTTGGTACCCATATTGGAGTCTGACAACAGCACATCATGGACCAAGACCACCACCACATTCAGCTTGAAGTGATCAAGCAGCAATGATTCAAGCGTTTGACCTCCTACCACTATACCTGTAACTAGTATCTAGGTGCCATTCTGTGCCTTCGGAAACTGGCCGTGTTTTTTCATTGACGTGCTGTGCCTTCCTACAACTTGCCCGGCCGTGCAGGAAAGGGCAGCAAGGTGTCG
>NW_007221048.1:0-823 GCF_000164805.1 Carlito syrichta | reverse complement strand
CCAGTCACAATCATCCTAGTCACCACATGACTTTGGAATGTTGACAAAGGAGATGTACACAGGCGATACTGCTGATCTAAAACCATGGTTGCTGCACACAACGTAACTGTTTACTACTAACCGCTACGGTCGGTGTATGTTCCCTAAGTTCATGTGTTGGAATGTCATTCCCATTGCAACGGTGCTGGGTGTAGGGCCTCATCAGAGATTTTTCAGGCGTGAAGACAAAGCCCCCATGAACAAACTAGTGCTGAAATAAAAAGGACTTTTGTAAGTGGGCTCACCCTCTCCCAGTCTTCTGTCATCTGAGGACATGGAACTTCTCTCTTGCCCTTTCCACTTCGCCATGTGAGGGCACAGTAAGAAAGTGCACAGGAGATGACAGTGCTTTGATTTTGGACTCCAAGCCTCTAGAACTGTGAGAAGTAAATTTATGGGGTTTTGGTACCCATATTGGAGTCTGACAACAGCACGTCATGGACCAAGACCACCACCACATTCAGCTTGAAGTGATCAAGCAGCAATGATTCAAGCGTTTGACCTCCTACCACTATACCTGTAACTAGTATCTAGGTGCCATTCTGTGCCTTCGGAAACTGGCCGTGTTTTTTCATTGACGTGCTGTGCCTTCCTACAACTTGCCCGGCCGTGCAGGAAAGGGCAGCAAGGTGTCGTTCTTGCCACTTCTAAAGTGCTCCTGACCTCTGATCCATCAGTCCCCACTCAACAGGAAGTCAGTCGCTGGAGGCAGTGAGAGACAGGATAGATATAGTCATAGTTATGTGAATAGAGTAGATACATAATCAGCTGAGAGAGAGAGAGA
>NW_007221047.1:0-8409 GCF_000164805.1 Carlito syrichta | reverse complement strand
ACACACACACATGTGTATTTTGAATCAGCGTCTCACCCTCCTGCCCAAGGTGGAGTGCAGTGGCAAAATCAAAGCTCACTGTAGCCTTGACACTTTCTGGGCTCTGGTGATTCTTCCACATCTGCCTCTCAAGGAGCTGGATCTACAGGTCATTGCCCCCACACAGTTTTTTCCTTCTTTCCTGTAGATACAATGTCTTCCTATATTGCCAAGGCTGGTTTTGAGCTCCTAGGCTTAAGCAAACCTCCTGCCTCAGCCTCCCAGGGTGTTGGGATTACAGGTATTGAGACACCACGTCCCACCTAATAATAAAATTTTAAAAGCAATAATGGTAAGTGAAGAATTGTGAATTTAATTTTTATGGCATATAATTCAACTTTTATTTTCATGCAGAATCTTCTATTTTTGAGTGTGTATGTTAAATATTGGATAAAAATAGAAGGGCTTCTTTAGATTTAAAACTTGAAATATTTTTTTCTAGATTGACGTGGGAATCCTGGGGAATTTCTTGCTCTTATGATTTTTAAAAAATTCAGTGGGTTCATATTACAGTCCATAGCTTTAATTTTTGTTACCTAAGTATAGCCAACCCTTTGGTCATTCTCTCTAGAGAATTCTCAGAAGTCACAGCAGCTTTAGGATTGAAATATTTTCTCAGTAATTCTGAATGCAAACTTGTGTTCTGTGTTCACAGCGTGGCGAGATGTGGAACCATTAGCACCACCTGCCTCACAAGTGTTTTCCATAATGTCACCATCAGCACCAAGAAATTCAAGTGCCTGAAGGCTACCCTGCAGTACACTGACCCTTTCCACGTTCTGTGCTGGGTCCTGAACAAGCTGGTAAACATAAAAGTGCCTATGCAGACTACTGACACATTTACTTAGATTACAAAATCTTTATATTTTTGATGCTGCTCAGCTAAGAGTTTGACACAGCCATAGTATTTGAAACATTTCTCTCTCTCTGTAATGTTTTAAAATGTTTATTTTTAAAATATACAGATAAAATTGTGTGTTATGGAAAACATGTTTTAAAGCATATTCATTTTCAATGATTTATTCTAGCCAAATAACAAATGCTTTATAAATCAGTTATTTTGTGATAACTCTACAATAACTGTATTTTTCAAAAATACATCTTCTCATTAACTATAATCACCATGCTGTACTATAGATTTTTTGCACTTATTCCTTCTAAGTGTAATTATGCATTTTGGACAAATATTTCCTCAAACACCCCTCTTTTCTAAAAACCACAGCCTCTGGTAACCACCATTCCACTCTCTCAATGAGATCAGTGGTTTGGATTTCACAAGAGTGAAATCATGAGGCATTTGTCTTTCTGTGCCCAAATTATTTCAGTTAATGCAACGTCTTTCGGGTTCATTCATGTGATTAAAAATTAATAATGCGTGCATAGCATCCCATTGTCTGTAACACCACATTTTATTTATCAGTTCATTCTATGATAAACATTCAGGTTGCTTTTGTCTCTTGGCTATCGTGAGCAGTGCTGGTATTAACATGGAAGTGCAGACGTCTCTTCACCATGTAGCACAAACAGATATACACAGAAATACAATTTCCAACAGTGCGGCTGCTGTATGGTAGGGTAGTTGGGTTTTCTGCGAAGTGTCCATTCTGTTGCTAAAACTAACAGTGTGCATGTGCTTCCCATTCATTCTGAGAAGACTAAGTGAGTGTAATAGTTTTGATTTTTCTTTTCCTGTTGACTTATTACTAAAGGACATCTTTCCATTTATGCTATTGCCTCAATTTTCTTTAGTTTTTAATGCAGATTTTTCGCCTTTCTGATTAAATTTATTTCCACTTTTATAGCTATTGTAAATGGAGTTTTGGGGGGGTTCCTATTTACACAGTTGGCTGTTACTAGATATAAATGCCCGTACCTTTTGTATGTTATTATAGCCTGCAAGCTTACTAATATAGTAGTTCTGAAAGTTCTTTGATGGAGTTTTCAGGTTTTTGTTTGTTTGTTCTTTTTAGTTGGAGTCTCTCGCTCTGTCACCCAGGCTGGAATACAGTGGCACACTCACAGCCACCACAGCCTCGACCTGCTGGGTTCAGGTGACCCTCCACCTCAACCTTCCAAGCAGCTGGAACTACAGGCATGTGCCACCACGCCCAGCTAATTTTTTGATTTATTGTAGAGATGAGGTCTTGCCAAGTTCCCCAGGCTGGTCTTGAACCTGTGGGCTCAGGCAGTCCTCTCACCTTGGCCTCCCAAAGTGCTGGGATTATAGGCCACCATGCTCGGCCTTAGTTTTTTGTTGTTGTTGTTTGTTTAATGTAAGAATCTGTAGTCTGCAAACAAAGAATATAACTCTAGTTCTAAAATTTGGTTCCCTTGATTCTCTAAATCCTCTGGACATAGTGTGCAATAGTGGTCAAAGTGGGCATTCTTGTCTTGTTTCAGCTCTTACAGATTTTTCACTTTTAGTATGATGCTAGTTGTGCATTTGTTAGATGTGGCCTTTACTGGTTTGAGGTGCATTTGTTTTATATCTAATTTCTCAAGAGTTTTTAACATAAAGCATTGTTGAAGTTTGACAAATTATTTTTCTGCATCTATTTAAATGCTGCAGTTGCTCCTATCGTCTCTCACACCAGTCACAATCATCCTAGTCACCACATGACTTTGGAATGTTGACAAAGGAGATGTACACAGGCGATACTGCTGATCTAAAACCATGGTTGCTGCACACAACGTAACTGTTTACTACTAACCGCTACGGTCGGTGTATGTTCCCTAAAGTTCATGTGTTGGAATGTCATTCCCATTGCAACGGTGCTGGGTGTAGGGCCTGATCAGAGATTTTTCAGGCATGAAGACAAAGCCCCCATGAACAAACTAGTGCTGAAATAAAAAGGACTTTTGTAAGTGGGCTCACCCTCTCCCAGTCTTCTGTCATCTGAGGACACGGAACTTCTCTCTTGCCCTTTCCACTTCGCCATGTGAGGGCACAGTAAGAAAGTGCACAGGAGATGACAGTGCTTTGATTTTGGACTCCAAGCCTCTAGAACTGTGAGAAGTAAATTTATGGGGTTTTGGTACCCATATTGGAGTCTGACAACAGCACGTCATGGACCAAGACCACCACCACATTCAGCTTGAAGTGATCAAGCAGCAATGATTCAAGCGTTTGACCTCCTACCACTATACCTGTAACTAGTATCTAGGTGCCATTCTGTGCCTTCGGAAACTGGCCGTGTTTTTTCATTGACGTGCTGTGCCTTCCTACAACTTGCCCGGCCGTGCAGGAAAGGGCAGCAAGGTGTCGTTCTTGCCACTTCTAAAGTGCTCCTGGCCTCTGATCCATCAGGTCCCCACTCAACAGGAAGTCAGTCGCTGGAGGCAGTGAGAGACAGGATAGATATAGTCATAGTTATGTGAATAGAGTAGATACATAATCAGCTGAGAGAGAGAGAGAATTTTTGAATGCATGCATAGTATCCCATTGTGTATAACGCCACATTTTTATTGACTCATTCCTTGATAGATGTGCAGGTTGCTTTTATGTCTTGGCTACTGTGAATAGTACTGGTATTAATATGGAAGTGTAGATGTATCTTTCCATACTGATTATATACAAACATACATACGTATATATATGTATGTACGTGTGTGTGTGTGTGTACCTAAAAATGATGGTGGTTGAAGCATTTTACATTTGAAATTGATCAACTGTATTTCAACCCAAGCCTGACGGGCCAGTCTGAGACCCTGTTGCTTACCTGATCCCTCAGGAACAGATGCTGTTTGAGCTTCAAGGGAGATTCTTTCATGGTCAGGGCATGTGGGCACCACTGAAACCCATCAGGTTTAACATGTCTGTTTGGGATGGAAAGCTCATCACCCACCACAGTTGAGAATGTCTCAACTCCTGGAGCTGATCTGTGAAGTTTTTCTGACTAAAAATGAAAAGAACCAGCACAGCATGTCTGCTTCCATGTACCACCTTAGTAATGGATGTCCTTAAATTCCTTCTACCCTCAGGTACAATTCCTTTGATTTACATGTAGTCCTGCGTAAATGAATCTAGAGATAGTATATTATATTTCCTTAAAGTTAATTAGCATATTAAAATGCAGTATATACATGCAAAATAGGAACTTTTTGTTAAATTTTTCTGTACATTCATTGGACTATAAGTTTAAATGCGGAAGTGAAAAACAAACTGTCATTTTTTTCTCCTTTTCTGAGATGGGTAAATTAAAAGTTTTAAGAGGATTCTTGTAAGGTGGCCCTGAAAGTTTCACATACATTTCAACAGAAAAACAAAAATTTGTGAGCACAGATTTATTTTCTTCTAAAACCGTGTACTAGGGTGCCACACTGAAAATACATGTTCCTGCCTCTATGGTCACTGGTAAGTCAAAAGAAGGGTGGGGCAATGACAAGTAAAACATACGCTTTTGTTTCCTACCACTTTAAATTGTCTTTTATTTGATTCAGCATTTGCTTTATTGCTCTAGGCTGATTTTTTCTCCCACAGTTCTTCTAACTTTGTCTTGGACATTTTTTGCTTTTTATTTGTAGGGGGGATTGGAATAAGATTTTGGATTTTCTTACTCCATGATTTTGCTGATGACTTTTAAAATTATTTTAAGTGTTATTATAAATAGAATCATGTTCTTTTTTTTTTTAGAATGAGTATGGCTGGTGAATAAAAATACAAGTGAATTTAGCGTGCTGATATTTTATTCTAAAACATGTTAATTTTCAGTTAGCTTTAATAGTTCATTATTAATATTTGGAGTCTTTATATATGATGTTTTCCACCTACAAATAGGCAGCTTTACTTATTCCTTTCTATTGTAAGTGCTTTACAAAAATGTATTTTTACTGCCTAATTTCTCTGGCCACAACTGTTCAGTGGAAGTGTCACAATTCAGCAGCCTTATCTTTCTCTTAAGATACAAAAATTCAGTGTTCAGTCAACTAGTATGATGTTGACTGTGTTTTTTATAAATTTCCTGTATCAAGTCACAGAATTTTTGTTATTATTATTATTATTATTTTTGAGTTGGAGCCTCACTCTGTCACCCAGGCTGCAGTCCAGTGACACAATTCCAACTCTTCACATCCTCGACTCCTGGGATCAGGATACCTGTATGGTAGATACAAAACGCATGGTAGATACGGGGGGTTGGAATGGATAGTATGGCAGAAAGTTATTATATTGGGTAGAATGGTAGATAAATCAGTGAATTTGTGAAAAATTTACCCAAACAGCAGTTGTTTTTTTTTTTCTTGGTGAGTGGATAATTTGTTACAGTGGATAAGTCTTTTCTATCGGTATTTGGCAGATTAATCATACATTTTATAGGACAGGACTGGTCCAGTCTCTCAGGATGTAATTTCCAATACTACGTTAACTGGGAGTGGCAAAAGCAGGTATCCTGCCTTGTTCCTAATCTTTAGGAAAAACATCTTTGTATATATGACTTTATGTATTGTAGTTTCCTTTTAGTTTTAGCTATTGTCTCTTTTGTCTTGAATTAGTCTAAATAATTTTCCAATATTCTTTCTGCATCAGTTGGAATAGTTGTGGTATGTCAGTCATGTTGCTAACGCCGTGTCTTACACTGAAGGATTTTCATATGTCGAGCCATCCTTGTATTTTAGTAATCAATTTTACTTGGTTATGATGTATAATTCTTTTAATATGCTGCCAAATATGGTTTGTTAGTATTTATCTGAGGATTTTTCCATTGGTAGTCAGAAAGGCATTTGTCGGCAAAGATTTATTCTTGTTGTGTCTTTGACCATCTTTGGTGTCAGTGTAATTTTGTCCTCAGAATGAGTTTGTGTTTCCTTCTCTTTTTTTGGAAAAGTTTAAGAAGGGCTGGCATGAATTATTTTAATGTTTTGTGGATTTTCTCAGTAAAACCACTTGGAGGGTTTTGATTCCTACATCAATCTTCTACAATGTTAGATCTGTTCAGATTTACCAATTTTTCATCGCTCAGTTTCAGAACATGTATATTTCTAGGCATGAGTTAATCTCATCTGTTATTCAATTTGTTAGAGGGTGATTAAGCAATGCTTAAGGCATGATTTATTTTCGTTTCATCTGCTATCATGTATGTAATCTGCTTTAACTGATGTGATGTGTGACATGAGGAACCATTTTATTGAACTATAAAGTAGCTTCATTTTTAGGAAGCCTGTTTCTCCCTGGGTTATGATTTTTAGAAGTACTATTCTGACTTTCCTTGAATTCAGGCAGGAGTTTAGGAGGCAATGGAATTAGGCATTTTCCTTATCCCGGGAAGCTTGGCTTTGGTAAAAATCTCCACTGATTAGCCTTTTGATTAATAGTTTCTGGTTATGAGAGGACTCCTAATGAAGCAAATATGCCAAAAAAAATTATCTTGTCATAAGCAAATGTGCCAAAAAGATAATTCTCTTGTCATATTTGAAAATGTGAAAAATACACATGTCAATCTATTAACTAGACACAGAAACTCGGAAAGCAGTGAAGCTTTACCAACAATCTTGCAAGAACGGGTGTCTGGTAGTAGGCACACCCAAGAGGATTATAGCAGGTATATTTATGTCCTGGTGTGCGAGTCCCTCCCCTGGCTCCCCACTGGCGGGTACCACAGAGGTTATAAGCTCTCCCAGATGTCGCCTAGGCACTTCTCATTCCAATAAGGCAAAGTACATGCTTCTAGGTTTCTGGCCGGATTTCAATATTCACTATAGGAAGCACACCAATTTTTAAACCAAGCCCAGTAAAGGAAGTCCACCATTCATTTTTTAAGCAAAATCCACCCAAGGAAGCCCGCCGTTTCTCCAAGCCTGCCACAGGAAGAAGAACCACCAGGAAATGGAGTGGGAATCGCCGTTTTGAAAATGAATCAGCGTTTTGTTCTTTACAATTTCCCCCTTGATCTTTTTAAGACCTTTTTTTCATTTTCATTAAGATTGAGATTCGCTTCGAGTTTAACAGCTCTAGACTTTCTTCTTCGATGTCTAATTTGGTCTCCATTATCATAAGATCATGATGGGCAAAACTCATAGGCATGTACAAATAGCAGCTTCTATGTCTTCGAGTTAAACCTCTAACACAGGGAATTATACAACCACCTACAGCTGTTAATATTCCTGCTATGATCACGAGGGACGTTCGGACGGAAGCTATCATTCCTTTCCATTTCCCAACCACCCTTCCAACCAATCTGTAAAAGGGTCATAAATACCAGAATTTTCAGCTAGATCATTTGGCTAGAGTTGATAGTCCTTGTACTGCCTTGGTGATAGTTCCATCGGGGCAATGCTGTTCCCAACATGACGCAGACTCCACCTTTTTCTGCTAGCATCATTCAGTTTTCCCAAGTCATTCTGCTAGTGGCATCTAATTGTTCAGCTACTCCTGTAACAGCATCTCCGGTATAGTTGATACATCTTTGTTGATTACAATAAGTATAATTAATCCAATCTACATTTGTATTAATAGTTGACCACTAAAAGAGCACAGGTTCAAATCCTGTGGCTATTTGGTTCCTATCTTTAAATTCGTTGGGGGCCCCTCGGGGAACCCCTATGGCATCAATGTATACATTAGGGTCAAATGATTCTTGTAATGATCTTTTGTTTCTATTTTGGTGTTGAATTTCTAAGTTGGAACAAAATGCCAAGGTGAGTGGAATGGACATCCATGAGACATTTAGTTCTAAAAACATGTACCATCTTTTCACCTCTTTCATTCTGTTTTGTCACTTTCCAGAAGAAATGTTTAAATTGTTCTGTATCATTGAACATCGATTATTAGTGTTACTTCCTGATAAAATTTGGTCTTGAGTAAATTACATGCAAACTTCCAAGTGTCCTCTATTAGTTTAACCACATTAGACTCAATTTTCTAAGTATCAGATTATGACAACCTCCATGTGATGATGTCTACCAGGAAAGCTTATTACATACTCAGCACTTCTGTTGCTTTCTAGGCAGATTCCCTAGGTTTCATTGTGAGAATTTAACAAAGTAATCAACTTTCAAAAGAAAAACAGGAGTTTACCAAATAGCATATTGTTTAGATAAACAATTTAGCCACAGTGAGCCACTCTTATCACAAGTTGGAATTGCTTCCAAAATCAAAGTTCCATGACACAAGCAAATGTCAACAATTTGGAACAGGCATTTCTAAGAATAAATAATCTCCAGACTGCTTATGACAACCTGCTTATGCACACCAGACAGTAGGACTTTGTTATGTCAGGTAGTAAAAATACATGCTACAAAATAAAATTATGGCTGGCCTAGCAGGAAATCTTACTTACTGCATACTTGAATAAGAAAGGTGTTCTTATTTTGCAGTTGCCTGAGCAGTTCAATTTTAGCATCAAAACTGCTCTGTGCGAGAAAGTAAGTGTGGAC
>NW_007221046.1:0-8409 GCF_000164805.1 Carlito syrichta | reverse complement strand
ACACACACACATGTGTATTTTGAATCAGCGTCTCACCCTCCTGCCCAAGGTGGAGTGCAGTGGCAAAATCAAAGCTCACTGTAGCCTTGACACTTTCTGGGCTCTGGTGATTCTTCCACATCTGCCTCTCAAGGAGCTGGATCTACAGGTCATTGCCCCCACACAGTTTTTTCCTTCTTTCCTGTAGATACAATGTCTTCCTATATTGCCAAGGCTGGTTTTGAGCTCCTAGGCTTAAGCAAACCTCCTGCCTCAGCCTCCCAGGGTGTTGGGATTACAGGTATTGAGACACCACGTCCCACCTAATAATAAAATTTTAAAAGCAATAATGGTAAGTGAAGAATTGTGAATTTAATTTTTATGGCATATAATTCAACTTTTATTTTCATGCAGAATCTTCTATTTTTGAGTGTGTATGTTAAATATTGGATAAAAATAGAAGGGCTTCTTTAGATTTAAAACTTGAAATATTTTTTTCTAGATTGACGTGGGAATCCTGGGGAATTTCTTGCTCTTATGATTTTTAAAAAATTCAGTGGGTTCATATTACAGTCCATAGCTTTAATTTTTGTTACCTAAGTATAGCCAACCCTTTGGTCATTCTCTCTAGAGAATTCTCAGAAGTCACAGCAGCTTTAGGATTGAAATATTTTCTCAGTAATTCTGAATGCAAACTTGTGTTCTGTGTTCACAGCGTGGCGAGATGTGGAACCATTAGCACCACCTGCCTCACAAGTGTTTTCCATAATGTCACCATCAGCACCAAGAAATTCAAGTGCCTGAAGGCTACCCTGCAGTACACTGACCCTTTCCACGTTCTGTGCTGGGTCCTGAACAAGCTGGTAAACATAAAAGTGCCTATGCAGACTACTGACACATTTACTTAGATTACAAAATCTTTATATTTTTGATGCTGCTCAGCTAAGAGTTTGACACAGCCATAGTATTTGAAACATTTCTCTCTCTCTGTAATGTTTTAAAATGTTTATTTTTAAAATATACAGATAAAATTGTGTGTTATGGAAAACATGTTTTAAAGCATATTCATTTTCAATGATTTATTCTAGCCAAATAACAAATGCTTTATAAATCAGTTATTTTGTGATAACTCTACAATAACTGTATTTTTCAAAAATACATCTTCTCATTAACTATAATCACCATGCTGTACTATAGATTTTTTGCACTTATTCCTTCTAAGTGTAATTATGCATTTTGGACAAATATTTCCTCAAACACCCCTCTTTTCTAAAAACCACAGCCTCTGGTAACCACCATTCCACTCTCTCAATGAGATCAGTGGTTTGGATTTCACAAGAGTGAAATCATGAGGCATTTGTCTTTCTGTGCCCAAATTATTTCAGTTAATGCAACGTCTTTCGGGTTCATTCATGTGATTAAAAATTAATAATGCGTGCATAGCATCCCATTGTCTGTAACACCACATTTTATTTATCAGTTCATTCTATGATAAACATTCAGGTTGCTTTTGTCTCTTGGCTATCGTGAGCAGTGCTGGTATTAACATGGAAGTGCAGACGTCTCTTCACCATGTAGCACAAACAGATATACACAGAAATACAATTTCCAACAGTGCGGCTGCTGTATGGTAGGGTAGTTGGGTTTTCTGCGAAGTGTCCATTCTGTTGCTAAAACTAACAGTGTGCATGTGCTTCCCATTCATTCTGAGAAGACTAAGTGAGTGTAATAGTTTTGATTTTTCTTTTCCTGTTGACTTATTACTAAAGGACATCTTTCCATTTATGCTATTGCCTCAATTTTCTTTAGTTTTTAATGCAGATTTTTCGCCTTTCTGATTAAATTTATTTCCACTTTTATAGCTATTGTAAATGGAGTTTTGGGGGGGTTCCTATTTACACAGTTGGCTGTTACTAGATATAAATGCCCGTACCTTTTGTATGTTATTATAGCCTGCAAGCTTACTAATATAGTAGTTCTGAAAGTTCTTTGATGGAGTTTTCAGGTTTTTGTTTGTTTGTTCTTTTTAGTTGGAGTCTCTCGCTCTGTCACCCAGGCTGGAATACAGTGGCACACTCACAGCCACCACAGCCTCGACCTGCTGGGTTCAGGTGACCCTCCACCTCAACCTTCCAAGCAGCTGGAACTACAGGCATGTGCCACCACGCCCAGCTAATTTTTTGATTTATTGTAGAGATGAGGTCTTGCCAAGTTCCCCAGGCTGGTCTTGAACCTGTGGGCTCAGGCAGTCCTCTCACCTTGGCCTCCCAAAGTGCTGGGATTATAGGCCACCATGCTCGGCCTTAGTTTTTTGTTGTTGTTGTTTGTTTAATGTAAGAATCTGTAGTCTGCAAACAAAGAATATAACTCTAGTTCTAAAATTTGGTTCCCTTGATTCTCTAAATCCTCTGGACATAGTGTGCAATAGTGGTCAAAGTGGGCATTCTTGTCTTGTTTCAGCTCTTACAGATTTTTCACTTTTAGTATGATGCTAGTTGTGCATTTGTTAGATGTGGCCTTTACTGGTTTGAGGTGCATTTGTTTTATATCTAATTTCTCAAGAGTTTTTAACATAAAGCATTGTTGAAGTTTGACAAATTATTTTTCTGCATCTATTTAAATGCTGCAGTTGCTCCTATCGTCTCTCACACCAGTCACAATCATCCTAGTCACCACATGACTTTGGAATGTTGACAAAGGAGATGTACACAGGCGATACTGCTGATCTAAAACCATGGTTGCTGCACACAACGTAACTGTTTACTACTAACCGCTACGGTCGGTGTATGTTCCCTAAAGTTCATGTGTTGGAATGTCATTCCCATTGCAACGGTGCTGGGTGTAGGGCCTGATCAGAGATTTTTCAGGCATGAAGACAAAGCCCCCATGAACAAACTAGTGCTGAAATAAAAAGGACTTTTGTAAGTGGGCTCACCCTCTCCCAGTCTTCTGTCATCTGAGGACACGGAACTTCTCTCTTGCCCTTTCCACTTCGCCATGTGAGGGCACAGTAAGAAAGTGCACAGGAGATGACAGTGCTTTGATTTTGGACTCCAAGCCTCTAGAACTGTGAGAAGTAAATTTATGGGGTTTTGGTACCCATATTGGAGTCTGACAACAGCACATCATGGACCAAGACCACCACCACATTCAGCTTGAAGTGATCAAGCAGCAATGATTCAAGCGTTTGACCTCCTACCACTATACCTGTAACTAGTATCTAGGTGCCATTCTGTGCCTTCGGAAACTGGCCGTGTTTTTTCATTGACGTGCTGTGCCTTCCTACAACTTGCCCGGCCGTGCAGGAAAGGGCAGCAAGGTGTCGTTCTTGCCGCTTCTAAAGTGCTCCTGGCCTCTGATCCATCAGGTCCCCACTCAACAGGAAGTCAGTCGCTGGAGGCAGTGAGAGACAGGATAGATATAGTCATAGTTATGTGAATAGAGTAGATACATAATCAGCTGAGAGAGAGAGAGAATTTTTGAATGCATGCATAGTATCCCATTGTGTATAACGCCACATTTTTATTGACTCATTCCTTGATAGATGTGCAGGTTGCTTTTATGTCTTGGCTACTGTGAATAGTACTGGTATTAATATGGAAGTGTAGATGTCTCTTCTCCATACTGATTATATACAAACATACATACGTATATATATGTATGTACGTGTGTGTGTGTGTGTACCTAAAAATGATGGTGGTTGAAGCATTTTACATTTGAAATTGATCAACTGTATTTCAACCCAAGCCTGACGGGCCAGTCTGAGACCCTGTTGCTTACCTGATCCCTCAGGAACAGATGCTGTTTGAGCTTCAAGGGAGATTCTTTCATGGTCAGGGCATGTGGGCACCACTGAAACCCATCAGGTTTAACATGTCTGTTTGGGATGGAAAGCTCATCACCCACCACAGTTGAGAATGTCTCAACTCCTGGAGCTGATCTGTGAAGTTTTTCTGACTAAAAATGAAAAGAACCAGCACAGCATGTCTGCTTCCATGTACCACCTTAGTAATGGATGTCCTTAAATTCCTTCTACCCTCAGGTACAATTCCTTTGATTTACATGTAGTCCTGCGTAAATGAATCTAGAGATAGTATATTATATTTCCTTAAAGTTAATTAGCATATTAAAATGCAGTATATACATGCAAAATAGGAACTTTTTGTTAAATTTTTCTGTACATTCATTGGACTATAAGTTTAAATGCGGAAGTGAAAAACAAACTGTCATTTTTTTCTCCTTTTCTGAGATGGGTAAATTAAAAGTTTTAAGAGGATTCTTGTAAGGTGGCCCTGAAAGTTTCACATACATTTCAACAGAAAAACAAAAATTTGTGAGCACAGATTTATTTTCTTCTAAAACCGTGTACTAGGGTGCCACACTGAAAATACATGTTCCTGCCTCTATGGTCACTGGTAAGTCAAAAGAAGGGTGGGGCAATGACAAGTAAAACATACGCTTTTGTTTCCTACCACTTTAAATTGTCTTTTATTTGATTCAGCATTTGCTTTATTGCTCTAGGCTGATTTTTTCTCCCACAGTTCTTCTAACTTTGTCTTGGACATTTTTTGCTTTTTATTTGTAGGGGGGATTGGAATAAGATTTTGGATTTTCTTACTCCATGATTTTGCTGATGACTTTTAAAATTATTTTAAGTGTTATTATAAATAGAATCATGTTCTTTTTTTTTTTAGAATGAGTATGGCTGGTGAATAAAAATACAAGTGAATTTAGCGTGCTGATATTTTATTCTAAAACATGTTAATTTTCAGTTAGCTTTAATAGTTCATTATTAATATTTGGAGTCTTTATATATGATGTTTTCCACCTACAAATAGGCAGCTTTACTTATTCCTTTCTATTGTAAGTGCTTTACAAAAATGTATTTTTACTGCCTAATTTCTCTGGCCACAACTGTTCAGTGGAAGTGTCACAATTCAGCAGCCTTATCTTTCTCTTAAGATACAAAAATTCAGTGTTCAGTCAACTAGTATGATGTTGACTGTGTTTTTTATAAATTTCCTGTATCAAGTCACAGAATTTTTGTTATTATTATTATTATTATTTTTGAGTTGGAGCCTCACTCTGTCACCCAGGCTGCAGTCCAGTGACACAATTCCAACTCTTCACATCCTCGACCTCCTGGGATCAGATACCTGTATGGTAGATACAAACGCATGGTAGATACGGTGGTAGAATGGTAGTATGGCAGAATGTATTATATTGGTAGAATGGTAGATAAATCAGTGAATTGTGAAAATTTACCCAAACAGCAGTTGTTGTTTTTTTTTCTTGGTGAGTGGATAATTTGTTACAGTGGATAAGTCTTTTCTATCCGTATTTGGCAGATTAATCATACATTTTATAGGACAGGACTGGTCCAGTCTCTCAGGATGTAATTTCCAATACTACGTTAACTGGGAGTGGCAAAAGCAGGTATCCTGTCTTGTTCCTAATCTTTAGGAAAAACATCTTTGTATATATGACTTTATGTATTGTAGTTTCCTTTTAGTTTTAGCTATTGTCTCTTCTGTCTTGAATTAGTCTAAATAATTTTCCAATATTCTTTCTGCATCAGTTGGAATAGTTGTGGTATGTCAGTCATGTTGCTAACGCTGTGTCTACACTGAAGGGATTTTTCATATGTCGAGCCATCCTTGTATTTTAGTAATCAATTTTACTTGGTTATGATGTATAATTCTTTTAATATGCTGCCAAATATGGTTTGTTTAGTATTTATCTGAGGATTTTTCCCATTGGTAGTCAGAAAGGCATTTGTCGGCAAAGATTTATTCTTGTTGTGTCTTTGACCATCTTTGGTGTCAGTGTAATTTTGTCCTCAGAATGAGTTTGTGTTTCCTTCTCTTTTTTTGGAAAAGTTTAAGAAGGGCTGGCATGAATTATTTTAATGTTTTGTGGATTTTCTCAGTAAAACCACTTGGAGGGTTTTGATTCCTACATCAATCTTCTACAATGTTAGATCTGTTCAGATTTACCAATTTTTCATCGCTCAGTTTCAGAACATTGTATATTTCTAGGCATGAGTTTAATCTCATCTGTTATTCAATTTGTTAGAGGGTGATTAAGCAATGCTTAAGGCATGATTTATTTTCGTTTCATTCTGCTATCATGTATGTAATCTGCTTTAACTGATGTGATGTGTGACATGAGGAACCATTTTATTGAACTATAAAGTAGCTTCATTTTTAGGAAGCCTGTTTCTCCCTGGGTTATGATTTTTAGAAGTACTATTCTGACTTTCCTTGAATTCAGGCAGGAGTTTAGGAGGCAATGGAATTAGGCATTTTCCTTATCCCGGGAAGCTTGGCTTTGGTAAAAATCTCCACTGATTAGCCTTTTGATTAATAGTTTCTGGTTATGAGAGGACTCCTAATGAAGCAAATATGCCAAAAAAAATTATCTTGTCATAAGCAAATGTGCCAAAAAGATAATTCTCTTGTCATATTTGAAAATGTGAGAAATACACATGTCAATCTATTAACTAGACACAGAAACTCGGAAAGCAGTGAAGCTTTACCAACAATCTTGCAAGAACGGGTGTCTGGTAGTAGGCACACCCAAGAGGATTATAGCAGGTATATTTATGTCCTGGTGTGCGAGTCCCTCCCCTGGCTCCCCACTGGCGGGTACCACAGAGGTTATAAGCTCTCCCAGATGTCGCCTAGGCACTTCTCATTCCAATAAGGCAAAGTACATGCTTCTAGGTTTCTGGCCGGATTTCAATATTCACTATAGGAAGCACACCAATTTTTAAACCAAGCCCAGTAAAGGAAGTCCACCATTCATTTTTTAAGCAAAATCCACCCAAGGAAGCCCGCCGTTTCTCCAAGCCTGCCACAGGAAGAAGAACCACCAGGAAATGGAGTGGGAATCGCCGTTTTGAAAATGAATCAGCGTTTTGTTCTTTACAATTTCCCCCTTGATCTTTTTAAGACCTTTTTTTCATTTTCATTAAGATTGAGATTCGCTTCGAGTTTAACAGCTCTAGACTTTCTTCTTCGATGTCTAATTTGGTCTCCATTATCATAAGATCATGATGGGCAAAACTCATAGGCATGTACAAATAGCAGCTTCTATGTCTTCGAGTTAAACCTCTAACACAGGGAATTATACAACCACCTACAGCTGTTAATATTCCTGCTATGATCACGAGGGACGTTCGGACGGAAGCTATCATTCCTTTCCATTTCCCAACCACCCTTCCAACCAATCTGTAAAAGGGTCATAAATACCAGAATTTTCAGCTAGATCATTTGGCTAGAGTTGATAGTCCTTGTACTGCCTTGGTGATAGTTCCATCGGGGCAATGCTGTTCCCAACATGACGCAGACTCCACCTTTTTCTGCTAGCATCATTCAGTTTTCCCAAGTCATTCTGCTAGTGGCATCTAATTGTTCAGCTACTCCTGTAACAGCATCTCCGGTATAGTTGATACATCTTTGTTGATTACAATAAGTATAATTAATCCAATCTACATTTGTATTAATAGTTGACCACTAAAAGAGCACAGGTTCAAATCCTGTGGCTATTTGGTTCCTATCTTTAAATTCGTTGGGGGCCCCTCGGGGAACCCCTATGGCATCAATGTATACATTAGGGTCAAATGATTCTTGTAATGATCTTTTGTTTCTATTTTGGTGTTGAATTTCTAAGTTGGAACAAAATGCCAAGGTGAGTGGAATGGACATCCATGAGACATTTAGTTCTAAAAACATGTACCATCTTTTCACCTCTTTCATTCTGTTTTGTCACTTTCCAGAAGAAATGTTTAAATTGTTCTGTATCATTGAACATCGATTATTAGTGTTACTTCCTGATAAAATTTGGTCTTGAGTAAATTACATGCAAACTTCCAAGTGTCCTCTATTAGTTTAACCACATTAGACTCAATTTTCTAAGTATCAGATTATGACAACCTCCATGTGATGATGTCTACCAGGAAAGCTTATTACATACTCAGCACTTCTGTTGCTTTCTAGGCAGATTCCCTAGGTTTCATTGTGAGAATTTAACAAAGTAATCAACTTTCAAAAGAAAAACAGGAGTTTACCAAATAGCATATTGTTTAGATAAACAATTTAGCCACAGTGAGCCACTCTTATCACAAGTTGGAATTGCTTCCAAAATCAAAGTTCCATGACACAAGCAAATGTCAACAATTTGGAACAGGCATTTCTAAGAATAAATAATCTCCAGACTGCTTATGACAACCTGCTTATGCACACCAGACAGTAGGACTTTGTTATGTCAGGTAGTAAAAATACATGCTACAAAATAAAATTATGGCTGGCCTAGCAGGAAATCTTACTTACTGCATACTTGAATAAGAAAGGTGTTCTTATTTTGCAGTTGCCTGAGCAGTTCAATTTTAGCATCAAAACTGCTCTGTGCGAGAAAGTAAGTGTGGAC
>NW_007221045.1:0-689 GCF_000164805.1 Carlito syrichta | reverse complement strand
TGTTTTTTCATTGACGTGCTGTGCCATCCTACAACTTGCCCGGCCGTGCAGGAAAGGGCAGCAAGGTGTCGTTCTTGCCGCTTCTAAAGTGCTCCTGGCCTCTGATCCATCAGGTCCCCACTCAACAGGAAGTCAGTCGCTGGAGGCAGTGAGAGACAGGATAGATATAGTCATAGTTATGTGAATAGAGTAGATACATAATCAGCTGAGAGAGAGAGAGAATTTTTGAATGCATGCATAGTATCCCATTGTGTATAACGCCACATTTTTATTGACTCATTCCTTGATAGATGTGCAGGTTGCTTTTATGTCTTGGCTACTGTGAATAGTACTGGTATTAATATGGAAGTGTAGATGTCTCTTCTCCATACTGATTATATATAAACATACATACGTATATATATGTACGTACGTGTGTGTGTGTGTGTACCTAAAAATGATGGTGGTTGAAGCATTTTACATTTGAAATTGATCAACTGTATTTCAACCCAAGCCTGACGGGCCAGTCTGAGACCCTGTTGCTTACCTGATCCCTCAGGAACAGATGCTGTTTGAGCTTCAAGGGAGATTCTTTCATGGTCAGGGCATGTGGGCACCACTGAAACCCATCAGGTTTAACATGTCTGTTTGGGATGGAAAGCTCATCACCCACCACAGTTGAGAATGTCTCAACTCCTGGAGCTGATCTG
>NW_007221044.1:0-711 GCF_000164805.1 Carlito syrichta | reverse complement strand
TTTTGAATGCATGCATAGTATCCCATTGTGTATAACGCCACATTTTTATTGACTCATTCCTTGATAGATGTGCAGGTTGCTTTTATGTCTTGGCTACTGTGAATAGTACTGGTATTAATATGGAAGTGTAGATGTCTCTTCTCCATACTGATTATATACAAAACATACATACGTATATATATGTATGTACGTGTGTGTGTGTGTGTACCTAAAAATGATGGTGGTTGAAGCATTTTACATTTGAAATTGATCAACTGTATTTCAACCCAAGCCTGACGGGCCAGTCTGAGACCCTGTTGCTTACCTGATCCCTCAGGAACAGATGCTGTTTGAGCTTCAAGGGAGATTCTTTCATGGTCAGGGCATGTGGGCACCACTGAAACCCATCAGGTTTAACATGTCTGTTTGGGATGGAAAGCTCATCACCCACCACAGTTGAGAATGTCTCAACTCCTGGAGCTGATCTGTGAAGTTTTTCTGACTAAAAATGAAAAGAACCAGCACAGCATGTCTGCTTCCAGGTACCACCTTAGTAATGGATGTCCTTAAATTCCTTCTACCCTCAGGTACAATTCCTTTGATTTACATGTAGTCCTGCGTAAATGAATCTAGAGATAGTATATTATATTTCCTTAAAGTTAATTAGCATATTAAAATGCAGTATATACATGCAAAATAGGAACTTTTTGTTAAATTTTTCTGTACATTCAT
>NW_007221043.1:0-4388 GCF_000164805.1 Carlito syrichta | reverse complement strand
CACTTTCCAGAAGAAATGTTTAAATTGTTCTGTATCATTGAACATCGATTATTAGTGTTACTTCCTGATAAAATTTGGTCTTGAGTAAATTACATGCAAACTTCCAAGTGTCCTCTATTAGTTTAACCACATTAGACTCAATTTTCTAAGTATCAGATTATGACAACCTCCATGTGATGATGTCTACCAGGAAAGCTTATTACATACTCAGCACTTCTGTTGCTTTCTAGGCAGATTCCCTAGGTTTCATTGTGAGAATTTAACAAAGTAATCAACTTTCAAAAGAAAAACAGGAGTTTACCAAATAGCATATTGTTTAGATAAACAATTTAGCCACAGTGAGCCACTCTTATCACAAGTTGGAATTGCTTCCAAAATCAAAGTTCCATGACACAAGCAAATGTCAACAATTTGGAACAGGCATTTCTAAGAATAAATAATCTCCAGACTGCTTATGACAACCTGCTTATGCACACCAGACAGTAGGACTTTGTTATGTCAGGTAGTAAAAATACATGCTACAAAATAAAATTATGGCTGGCCTAGCAGGAAATCTTACTTACTGCATACTTGAATAAGAAAGGTGTTCTTATTTTGCAGTTGCCTGAGCAGTTCAATTTTAGCATCAAAACTGCTCTGTGCGAGAAAGTAAGTGTGGACAGAGTGCCATATTTGCGATTACCAAGTCATGAAATACATGTTTGGACACTAAGATTTTATGACATCTTATAAATTAACTATGGATTTCCAGTGCTTTTAGTCTCATCCATTTTCTTCTACAAAAATGTGCACCGTTTTAGGACTTGGTTTCTCTTGAGGATGTGGCTGTGAACTTCACCCAGAAAGAGTGGGCTTTGCTGTATCCTTTTCCAAACAATCTTTATAGAGTTGTAATGAGGAAACCTTCAGGATTCTGGGTTCCATAGGTAAAAATAACAGTATTTCTTAGTTAGCAAGTCTTTTGTATTTTCCAAGGCATTTCCATAACTTGGAATGTGGAAAGGGAACACGTGGATGTATGAAATCAGGCATGGTCCCAATGTACAAGTTACCTTGAATCTTTGTCAGCTTTGTGTTGCTGAAACAGAATAACTGACACACACAAGAGGTTTCTTGGTTCATCATTCTAGGGGCTGGAAAGGTCAATTTTGTGCAGCGGCATCTTTTGAGGATCTCATGCTTCTTCAACTCACAGCAGAAAGCAGAAAGTACTTACAGAGTTTGGTATCCTTCAACACCCCACAGTCTCACAGGTCGGGCAAGCTGACCACAACCTCCTTCACTCAGGCCTGGGCCTCTGTCTGAAGTCCGGGGTCCCTGATCTCCACTGGCACCTCGTGGGCAAGGTGGGTGGTCAGGTGAGAGTCATCCTTTGGTCAAATGCTGGGGCCTTTCAGCTCTTTACCCTACACTACTGGGGTCTCCAGGCATGGCTGGCATCTTGAGGCTGCGTCATCCAGTTCCTCACTGAACTAGGTTGAAGGGAATAGTTGGGAACATGGCTTTACCTGTTGTCACTGCCCAGACCTAAAAAAGAGCCAAATACCTGGGGCTGACACTACCACGACCTGTTCTCTGCCTTCTGGGGGCCTCAGGAAGTTCCCAGTGCTGAGTGGTTCCCAAGGTGCATGTCACTGTTTCCACCGTCTACACCCAGGCAACCCCAATCTCCAGGGAAGCCTCCTTTCTCTGAACTATACCTTGAAGATCCAAGAGAATCTGTCAAAAACCACCTTGCACTGATAAGGGACTTTGGCAAAGTCTCAGGGTATAAAATCAATGTGCAAAGAGCAGTTACATTCTTATACACCAGTAACAAACAGGCAGAGACCAAATGAAAAGCATAATCCCATTCACAATAGCAACAAAGAAAATGAAATATCTGGCAACTTCCTAACCAGAGAAGTGAAAGACCTTTACAACTACAAAACACTGCTCAAAGAAATAAAGATGACACAAACAAATGGAAAAATATTCCATGCTCATGGATTGGAAGAATCAGCAGTGTTCAGATGTCCATCCTACTCAAGGCAATCTATAGATTTAATGCAATACCCGTTAAATTACCAACATCATTCTTCTCATACTTTGAAACGACAATGCAGAAATTCATATAGAAACATAAACAACCACGAATAGCCAAAATAATCCTCAGCAAAAGAAACGAAGTGGGAGGTATCACATGTCCAGACTTTAAACTTTATTATAAGGCTACAATAATCAAAACAGCCTGGTATCAGTATAAGAACAGTCATATAGACCAGTGGAGCAGGATCGAGATTCTGGAAGCAAAACCTCAATCTCTCAACCAACTCATCTTCAACAAAGGCTCCACTAACAACCACTGGGGAGAGGAGAACTTATTCAGTAAATGGTGCTGAGGAAATGGGCTGACCACATGCAGAAGATTAAAACAATACTGCTAACTATCACCATACACAAAAATCAATTCTAAATGGGTCAAAGATCTAAATGATGAAACCTTAAACTATAAGAACCTTTGGAAATGCAGGGAACACCCTCATAGAAATTGGAATTGGCAACCAATTCCTGATCAAAACCCCAAATGCCCATGCCACAAGAGATAAGATAGACAAGTGTGACCTCATCAAACTGAAAAGCTTCTGCAAAGCAAAAGAAACCATCAAGAGAGCAGGGAGATAGCCTACAGAATGGAATCAAATATTTGCCATCTGTATATTTAACAAAGGCCTAACATCTAAGATCTACAAGGAATTCAAACATGCCACAAAGCAAAAAGCAGACAGTCCTATTAAAAAGTGGGCAAAAGATATGAATAGACACTTCTCAAAAGAAAACATATGAGTAGTTAACAGATACATGAAAAAATACTCAGCCTCACTAATCATCAAATAAATGCAAATTGCAAACACACTGAGATACCACCTAATTCCAGACAGGATGACCATCATAACTAACTCAAAAACAACAGATGCTGGAGAGGCTATGGGGAAAAGGGAACACTTATACTGTGTTGGGGAGAACGTAAACTTGTACAACCTCGATGGAAAACAGTGTGGCAATTCATAAAAGGTCTAAAAACTGACCTTCCATATGACCCAGCGATTCCCCTTCTGGGAGTATACCTGAGGAACTAGTTGGAGCAGGATGAGATGAACTTAGAATGAAATTAGAGCAGGATGAGATGAACTTGACACCAGAAAAAGATACAAAGGGTTGGCAAATCCAAAAATGAATTTTTTAAAGAGGAGAAACAAAATTGACAGACCGCGGCCTATATTAACCAAGAAAAAAAGAGTACATTCAAATAATTACAATCAGAAGTGGTAAGAGTGATGTTATACCTGAGACCATGGAAATACCAAAAACCCCCAACAAATATCATCAGAGATTACTGTGAATACCTGTATGCATACAAACTAGACAATTGAGAGGAAATGGATAAATTCCTGGAAACACGCAACCTCCCAAGATTGACCCAGGAAGAAACAGAAACCCAGAACAGACCAATACTTAGTAATAAAATTGAATCAGGAATAAAAAATCTTCCAAAAACAACAAAACACATTCAGGACCACATGAATTCACAGCTGAATTTCACCACACGTACAAATAGGAGCTGGGCCTAATCTTCCTGAAACTATTTCCAAAAAGAAAAAGAAAAGAAATCAAGAAAGCAGATTCCTCTCTAACTCATTCCACAAAATGCATATCAATCTGATACCGAAAGCAAGCAAAGGACACAACAAAAAAAGACAACAACAGGTCAACGTCCCTGGTGAACATAGAGTAAAAGTCCTCAACAAAATACAGCAAACTGAATCCAACAGCGTACCAAAAAAGAATTCATCACAATCAAATGGGTGATAGTCCAGGGATGCAAGGATGATTCAACATGCACAAATCAAAAAATGGGATTCCCTGAATAAACAGAAAAGAAAATGATATGATCAATTCTCTTATTAAACACAGAAAAGGCAAGTGATGCAATCCAATGTCCCTTTCATGATCAAAACCCCAAACAAACTAGACATGGAAGCAACATTCATCAAAATAATGAAAGCCACATGTGACAAACCTACAACCAACATCATACTTTACAGGGAATAGTTGAAAACTTTCCCCCTAAGAACAGGAACGAGATAAGGTTGTCACTCGCACCACTCACTCGCCACAGTACTGAAAGTCCTAGCCAGAGCCATCAGGCAAGAGAGAGAAATAAAAAGCACACAAACTGAAAAGGATTAAGTCGGATTGTCTCTGTTCACTGATGACATGGCTGTATACATAGAAAACCCTAAAGACTCCTCTAACAGACTCCTAGACTTAACAAACAACTTCAATTAAAGTTTCAGGATACAAACGCAACTTCCAAATCAGATCATTTCTATACATCAATAACATTC
>NW_007221042.1:0-8580 GCF_000164805.1 Carlito syrichta | reverse complement strand
GAATAGTACTGGTATTAATATGGAAGTGTAGATGTATCTTTCCATACTGATTATATACAAACATACATACGTATATATATGTATGTACGTGTGTGTGTGTGTGTACCTAAAAATGATGGTGGTTGAAGCATTTTACATTTGAAATTGATCAACTGTATTTCAACCCAAGCCTGACGGGCCAGTCTGAGACCCTGTTGCTTACCTGATCCCTCAGGAACAGATGCTGTTTGAGCTTCAAGGGAGATTCTTTCATGGTCAGGGCATGTGGGCACCACTGAAACCCATCAGGTTTAACATGTCTGTTTGGGATGGAAAGCTCATCACCCACCACAGTTGAGAATGTCTCAACTCCTGGAGCTGATCTGTGAAGTTTTTCTGACTAAAAATGAAAAGAACCAGCACAGCATGTCTGCTTCCATGTACCACCTTAGTAATGGATGTCCTTAAATTCCTTCTACCCTCAGGTACAATTCCTTTGATTTACATGTAGTCCTGCGTAAATGAATCTAGAGATAGTATATTATATTTCCTTAAAGTTAATTAGCATATTAAAATGCAGTATATACATGCAAAATAGGAACTTTTTGTTAAATTTTTCTGTACATTCATTGGACTATAAGTTTAAATGCGGAAGTGAAAAACAAACTGTCATTTTTTTCTCCTTTTCTGAGATGGGTAAATTAAAAGTTTTAAGAGGATTCTTGTAAGGTGGCCCTGAAAGTTTCACATACATTTCAACAGAAAAACAAAAATTTGTGAGCACAGATTTATTTTCTTCTAAAACCGTGTACTAGGGTGCCACACTGAAAATACATGTTCCTGCCTCTATGGTCACTGGTAAGTCAAAAGAAGGGTGGGGCAATGACAAGTAAAACATACGCTTTTGTTTCCTACCACTTTAAATTGTCTTTTATTTGATTCAGCATTTGCTTTATTGCTCTAGGCTGATTTTTTCTCCCACAGTTCTTCTAACTTTGTCTTGGACATTTTTTGCTTTTTATTTGTAGGGGGGATTGGAATAAGATTTTGGATTTTCTTACTCCATGATTTTGCTGATGACTTTTAAAATTATTTTAAGTGTTATTATAAATAGAATCATGTTCTTTTTTTTTTTAGAATGAGTATGGCTGGTGAATAAAAATACAAGTGAATTTAGCGTGCTGATATTTTATTCTAAAACATGTTAATTTTCAGTTAGCTTTAATAGTTCATTATTAATATTTGGAGTCTTTATATATGATGTTTTCCACCTACAAATAGGCAGCTTTACTTATTCCTTTCTATTGTAAGTGCTTTACAAAAATGTATTTTTACTGCCTAATTTCTCTGGCCACAACTGTTCAGTGGAAGTGTCACAATTCAGCAGCCTTATCTTTCTCTTAAGATACAAAAATTCAGTGTTCAGTCAACTAGTATGATGTTGACTGTGTTTTTTATAAATTTCCTGTATCAAGTCACAGAATTTTTGTTATTATTATTATTATTATTTTTGAGTTGGAGCCTCACTCTGTCACCCAGGCTGCAGTCCAGTGACACAATTCCAACTCTTCACATCCTCGACCTCCTGGGATCAGATACCTGTATGGTAGATACAAACGCATGGTAGATACGGTGGTAGAATGGTAGTATGGCAGAATGTATTATATTGGTAGAATGGTAGATAAATCAGTGAATTGTGAAAATTTACCCAAACAGCAGTTGTTGTTTTTTTTTCTTGGTGAGTGGATAATTTGTTACAGTGGATAAGTCTTTTCTATCCGTATTTGGCAGATTAATCATACATTTTATAGGACAGGACTGGTCCAGTCTCTCAGGATGTAATTTCCAATACTACGTTAACTGGGAGTGGCAAAAGCAGGTATCCTGTCTTGTTCCTAATCTTTAGGAAAAACATCTTTGTATATATGACTTTATGTATTGTAGTTTCCTTTTAGTTTTAGCTATTGTCTCTTCTGTCTTGAATTAGTCTAAATAATTTTCCAATATTCTTTCTGCATCAGTTGGAATAGTTGTGGTATGTCAGTCATGTTGCTAACGCTGTGTCTTACACTGAAGGATTTTCATATGTCGAGCCATCCTTGTATTTTAGTAATCAATTTTACTTGGTTATGATGTATAATTCTTTTAATATGCTGCCAAATATGGTTTGTTAGTATTTATCTGAGGATTTTTCCATTGGTAGTCAGAAAGGCATTTGTCGGCAAAGATTTATTCTTGTTGTGTCTTTGACCATCTTTGGTGTCAGTGTAATTTTGTCCTCAGAATGAGTTTGTGTTTCCTTCTCTTTTTTTGGAAAAGTTTAAGAAGGGCTGGCATGAATTATTTTAATGTTTTGTGGATTTTCTCAGTAAAACCACTTGGAGGGTTTTGATTCCTACATCAATCTTCTACAATGTTAGATCTGTTCAGATTTACCAATTTTTCATCGCTCAGTTTCAGAACATTGTATATTTCTAGGCATGAGTTTAATCTCATCTGTTATTCAATTTGTTAGAGGGTGATTAAGCAATGCTTAAGGCATGATTTATTTTCGTTTCATTCTGCTATCATGTATGTAATCTGCTTTAACTGATGTGATGTGTGACATGAGGAACCATTTTATTGAACTATAAAGTAGCTTCATTTTTAGGAAGCCTGTTTCTCCCTGGGTTATGATTTTTAGAAGTACTATTCTGACTTTCCTTGAATTCAGGCAGGAGTTTAGGAGGCAATGGAATTAGGCATTTTCCTTATCCCGGGAAGCTTGGCTTTGGTAAAAATCTCCACTGATTAGCCTTTTGATTAATAGTTTCTGGTTATGAGAGGACTCCTAATGAAGCAAATATGCCAAAAAAAATTATCTTGTCATAAGCAAATGTGCCAAAAAGATAATTCTCTTGTCATATTTGAAAATGTGAGAAATACACATGTCAATCTATTAACTAGACACAGAAACTCGGAAAGCAGTGAAGCTTTACCAACAATCTTGCAAGAACGGGTGTCTGGTAGTAGGCACACCCAAGAGGATTATAGCAGGTATATTTATGTCCTGGTGTGCGAGTCCCTCCCCTGGCTCCCCACTGGCGGGTACCACAGAGGTTATAAGCTCTCCCAGATGTCGCCTAGGCACTTCTCATTCCAATAAGGCAAAGTACATGCTTCTAGGTTTCTGGCCGGATTTCAATATTCACTATAGGAAGCACACCAATTTTTAAACCAAGCCCAGTAAAGGAAGTCCACCATTCATTTTTTAAGCAAAATCCACCCAAGGAAGCCCGCCGTTTCTCCAAGCCTGCCACAGGAAGAAGAACCACCAGGAAATGGAGTGGGAATCGCCGTTTTGAAAATGAATCAGCGTTTTGTTCTTTACAATTTCCCCCTTGATCTTTTTAAGACCTTTTTTTCATTTTCATTAAGATTGAGATTCGCTTCGAGTTTAACAGCTCTAGACTTTCTTCTTCGATGTCTAATTTGGTCTCCATTATCATAAGATCATGATGGGCAAAACTCATAGGCATGTACAAATAGCAGCTTCTATGTCTTCGAGTTAAACCTCTAACACAGGGAATTATACAACCACCTACAGCTGTTAATATTCCTGCTATGATCACGAGGGACGTTCGGACGGAAGCTATCATTCCTTTCCATTTCCCAACCACCCTTCCAACCAATCTGTAAAAGGGTCATAAATACCAGAATTTTCAGCTAGATCATTTGGCTAGAGTTGATAGTCCTTGTACTGCCTTGGTGATAGTTCCATCGGGGCAATGCTGTTCCCAACATGACGCAGACTCCACCTTTTTCTGCTAGCATCATTCAGTTTTCCCAAGTCATTCTGCTAGTGGCATCTAATTGTTCAGCTACTCCTGTAACAGCATCTCCGGTATAGTTGATACATCTTTGTTGATTACAATAAGTATAATTAATCCAATCTACATTTGTATTAATAGTTGACCACTAAAAGAGCACAGGTTCAAATCCTGTGGCTATTTGGTTCCTATCTTTAAATTCGTTGGGGGCCCCTCGGGGAACCCCTATGGCATCAATGTATACATTAGGGTCAAATGATTCTTGTAATGATCTTTTGTTTCTATTTTGGTGTTGAATTTCTAAGTTGGAACAAAATGCCAAGGTGAGTGGAATGGACATCCATGAGACATTTAGTTCTAAAAACATGTACCATCTTTTCACCTCTTTCATTCTGTTTTGTCACTTTCCAGAAGAAATGTTTAAATTGTTCTGTATCATTGAACATCGATTATTAGTGTTACTTCCTGATAAAATTTGGTCTTGAGTAAATTACATGCAAACTTCCAAGTGTCCTCTATTAGTTTAACCACATTAGACTCAATTTTCTAAGTATCAGATTATGACAACCTCCATGTGATGATGTCTACCAGGAAAGCTTATTACATACTCAGCACTTCTGTTGCTTTCTAGGCAGATTCCCTAGGTTTCATTGTGAGAATTTAACAAAGTAATCAACTTTCAAAAGAAAAACAGGAGTTTACCAAATAGCATATTGTTTAGATAAACAATTTAGCCACAGTGAGCCACTCTTATCACAAGTTGGAATTGCTTCCAAAATCAAAGTTCCATGACACAAGCAAATGTCAACAATTTGGAACAGGCATTTATAAGAATATATAATCTCCAGACTGCTTATGACAACCTGCTTATGCACACCAGACAGTAGGACTTTGTTATGTCAGGTAGTAAAAATACATGCTACAAAATAAAATTATGGCTGGCCTAGCAGGAAATCTTACTTACTGCATACTTGAATAAGAAAGGTGTTCTTATTTTGCAGTTGCCTGAGCAGTTCAATTTTAGCATCAAAACTGCTCTGTGCGAGAAAGTAAGTGTGGACAGAGTGCCATAATTGCGATTACCAAGTCATGAAATACATGTTTGGACACTAAAGAATTTTATGAACATCTTATAAATTAACTATGGATTTCCAGTGCTTTTAGTCTCATCCATTTTCTTCTACAAAAATGTGCACCGTTTTAGGACTTGGTTTCTCTTGAGGATGTGGCTATGAACTTCACCCAGAAAGAGTGGGCTTTGCTGTATCCTTTTCCAAACAATCTTTATAGAGTTGTAATGAGGAAACCTTCAGGATTCTGGGTTCCATAGGTAAAAATAACAGTATTTCTTAGTTAGCAAGTCTTTTGTATTTTCCAAGGCATTTCCATAACTTGGAATGTGGAAAGGGAACACGTGGATGTATGAAATCAGGCATGGTCCCAATGTACAAGTTACCTTGAATCTTTGTCAGCTTTGTGTTGCTGAAACAGAATAACTGACACACACAAGAGGTTTCTTGGTTCATCATTCTAGGGGCTGGAAAGGTCAATTTTGTGCAGCGGCATCTTTTGAGGATCTCATGCTTCTTCAACTCACAGCAGAAAGCAGAAAGTACTTACAGAGTTTGGTATCCTTCAACACCCCACAGTCTCACAGGTCGGGCAAGCTGACCACAACCTCCTTCACTCAGGCCTGGGCCTCTGTCTGAAGTCCGGGGTCCCTGATCTCCACTGGCACCTCGTGGGCAAGGTGGGTGGTCAGGTGAGAGTCATCCTTTGGTCAAATGCTGGGGCCTTTCAGCTCTTTACCCTACACTACTGGGGTCTCCAGGCATGGCTGGCATCTTGAGGCTGCGTCATCCAGTTCCTCACTGAACTAGGTTGAAGGGAATAGTTGGGAACATGGCTTTACCTGTTGTCACTGCCCAGACCTAAAAAAGAGCCAAATACCTGGGGCTGACACTACCACGACCTGTTCTCTGCCTTCTGGGGGCCTCAGGAAGTTCCCAGTGCTGAGTGGTTCCCAAGGTGCATGTCACTGTTTCCACCGTCTACACCCAGGCAACCCCAATCTCCAGGGAAGCCTCCTTTCTCTGAACTATACCTTGAAGATCCAAGAGAATCTGTCAAAAACCACCTTGCACTGATAAGGGACTTTGGCAAAGTCTCAGGGTATAAAATCAATGTGCAAAGAGCAGTTACATTCTTATACACCAGTAACAAACAGGCAGAGACCAAATGAAAAGCATAATCCCATTCACAATAGCAACAAAGAAAATGAAATATCTGGCAACTTCCTAACCAGAGAAGTGAAAGACCTTTACAACTACAAAACACTGCTCAAAGAAATAAAGATGACACAAACAAATGGAAAAATATTCCATGCTCATGGATTGGAAGAATCAGCAGTGTTCAGATGTCCATCCTACTCAAGGCAATCTATAGATTTAATGCAATACCCGTTAAATTACCAACATCATTCTTCTCATACTTTGAAACGACAATGCAGAAATTCATATAGAAACATAAACAACCACGAATAGCCAAAATAATCCTCAGCAAAAGAAACGAAGTGGGAGGTATCACATGTCCAGACTTTAAACTTTATTATAAGGCTACAATAATCAAAACAGCCTGGTATCAGTATAAGAACAGTCATATAGACCAGTGGAGCAGGATCGAGATTCTGGAAGCAAAACCTCAATCTCTCAACCAACTCATCTTCAACAAAGGCTCCACTAACAACCACTGGGGAGAGGAGAACTTATTCAGTAAATGGTGCTGAGGAAATGGGCTGACCACATGCAGAAGATTAAAACAATACTGCTAACTATCACCATACACAAAAATCAATTCTAAATGGGTCAAAGATCTAAATGATGAAACCTTAAACTATAAGAACCTTTGGAAATGCAGGGAACACCCTCATAGAAATTGGAATTGGCAACCAATTCCTGATCAAAACCCCAAATGCCCATGCCACAAGAGATAAGATAGACAAGTGTGACCTCATCAAACTGAAAAGCTTCTGCAAAGCAAAAGAAACCATCAAGAGAGCAGGGAGATAGCCTACAGAATGGAATCAAATATTTGCCATCTGTATATTTAACAAAGGCCTAACATCTAAGATCTACAAGGAATTCAAACATGCCACAAAGCAAAAAGCAGACGGTCCTATTAAAAAGTGGGCAAAAGATACGAATAGACACTTCTCAAAAGAAAACATATGAGTAGTTAACAGATACATGAAAAAATACTCAGCCTCACTAATCATCAAATAAATGCAAATTGCAAACACACTGAGATACCACCTAATTCCAGACAGGATGACCATCATAACTAACTCAAAAACAACAGATGCTGGAGAGGCTATGGGGAAAAGGGAACACTTCTACTTTGTTGGGGAGAACGTAAACTTGTACAACCTCGATGGAAAACAGTGTGGCAATTCCTAAAAGGTCTAAAAACTGACCTTCCATATGACCCAGCGATTCCCCTTCTGGGAGTATACCTGAGGAACTAGTTGGAGCAGGATGAGATGAACTTAGAATGAAATTAGAGCAGGATGAGATGAACTTGACACCAGAAAAAGATACAAAGGGTTGGCAAATCCAAAAATGAATTTTTTAAAGAGGAGAAACAAAATTGACAGACCGCTGCCTATATTAACCAAGAAAAAAAGAGTACATTCAAATAATTACAATCAGAAGTGGTAAGAGTGATGTTATACCTGAGACCATGGAAATACCAAAAACCCCCAACAAATATCATCAGAGATTACTGTGAATACCTGTATGCATACAAACTAGACAATTGAGAGGAAATGGATAAATTCCTGGAAACACGCAACCTCCCAAGATTGACCCAGGAAGAAACAGAAACCCAGAACAGACCAATACTTAGTAATAAAATTGAATCAGGAATAAAAAATCTTCCAAAAACAACAAAACACATTCAGGACCACATGAATTCACAGCTGAATTTCACCACACGTACAAATAGGAGCTGGGCCTAATCTTCCTGAAACTATTTCCAAAAAGAAAAAGAAAAGAAATCAAGAAAGCAGATTCCTCTCTAACTCATTCCACAAAATGCATATCAATCTGATACCGAAAGCAAGCAAAGGACACAACAAAAAAAGACAACAACAGGTCAACGTCCCTGGTGAACATAGAGTAAAAGTCCTCAACAAAATACAGCAAACTGAATCCAACAGCGTACCAAAAAAGAATTCATCACAATCAAATGGGTGATAGTCCAGGGATGCAAGGATGATTCAACATGCACAAATCAAAAAATGGGATTCCCTGAATAAACAGAAAAGAAAATGATATGATCAATTCTCTTATTAAACACAGAAAAGGCAAGTGATGCAATCCAATGTCCCTTTCATGATCAAAACCCCAAACAAACTAGACATGGAAGCAACATTCATCAAAATAATGAAAGCCACATGTGACAAACCTACAACCAACATCATACTTTACAGGGAATAGTTGAAAACTTTCCCCCTAAGAACAGGAACGAGATAAGGTTGTCACTCGCACCACTCACTCGCCACAGTACTGAAAGTCCTAGCCAGAGCCATCAGGCAAGAGAGAGAAATAAAAAGCACACAAACTGAAAAGGATTAAGTCGGATTGTCTCTGTTCACTGATGACATGGCTGTATACATAGAAAACCCTAAAGACTCCTCTAACAGACTCCTAGACTTAACAAACAACTTCAATTAAAGTTTCAGGATACAAACGCAACTTCCAAATCAGATCATTTCTATACATCAATAACATTC
>NW_007221041.1:0-8580 GCF_000164805.1 Carlito syrichta | reverse complement strand
GAATAGTACTGGTATTAATATGGAAGTGTAGATGTATCTTTCCATACTGATTATATACAAACATACATACGTATATATATGTATGTACGTGTGTGTGTGTGTGTACCTAAAAATGATGGTGGTTGAAGCATTTTACATTTGAAATTGATCAACTGTATTTCAACCCAAGCCTGACGGGCCAGTCTGAGACCCTGTTGCTTACCTGATCCCTCAGGAACAGATGCTGTTTGAGCTTCAAGGGAGATTCTTTCATGGTCAGGGCATGTGGGCACCACTGAAACCCATCAGGTTTAACATGTCTGTTTGGGATGGAAAGCTCATCACCCACCACAGTTGAGAATGTCTCAACTCCTGGAGCTGATCTGTGAAGTTTTTCTGACTAAAAATGAAAAGAACCAGCACAGCATGTCTGCTTCCATGTACCACCTTAGTAATGGATGTCCTTAAATTCCTTCTACCCTCAGGTACAATTCCTTTGATTTACATGTAGTCCTGCGTAAATGAATCTAGAGATAGTATATTATATTTCCTTAAAGTTAATTAGCATATTAAAATGCAGTATATACATGCAAAATAGGAACTTTTTGTTAAATTTTTCTGTACATTCATTGGACTATAAGTTTAAATGCGGAAGTGAAAAACAAACTGTCATTTTTTTCTCCTTTTCTGAGATGGGTAAATTAAAAGTTTTAAGAGGATTCTTGTAAGGTGGCCCTGAAAGTTTCACATACATTTCAACAGAAAAACAAAAATTTGTGAGCACAGATTTATTTTCTTCTAAAACCGTGTACTAGGGTGCCACACTGAAAATACATGTTCCTGCCTCTATGGTCACTGGTAAGTCAAAAGAAGGGTGGGGCAATGACAAGTAAAACATACGCTTTTGTTTCCTACCACTTTAAATTGTCTTTTATTTGATTCAGCATTTGCTTTATTGCTCTAGGCTGATTTTTTCTCCCACAGTTCTTCTAACTTTGTCTTGGACATTTTTTGCTTTTTATTTGTAGGGGGGATTGGAATAAGATTTTGGATTTTCTTACTCCATGATTTTGCTGATGACTTTTAAAATTATTTTAAGTGTTATTATAAATAGAATCATGTTCTTTTTTTTTTTAGAATGAGTATGGCTGGTGAATAAAAATACAAGTGAATTTAGCGTGCTGATATTTTATTCTAAAACATGTTAATTTTCAGTTAGCTTTAATAGTTCATTATTAATATTTGGAGTCTTTATATATGATGTTTTCCACCTACAAATAGGCAGCTTTACTTATTCCTTTCTATTGTAAGTGCTTTACAAAAATGTATTTTTACTGCCTAATTTCTCTGGCCACAACTGTTCAGTGGAAGTGTCACAATTCAGCAGCCTTATCTTTCTCTTAAGATACAAAAATTCAGTGTTCAGTCAACTAGTATGATGTTGACTGTGTTTTTTATAAATTTCCTGTATCAAGTCACAGAATTTTTGTTATTATTATTATTATTATTTTTGAGTTGGAGCCTCACTCTGTCACCCAGGCTGCAGTCCAGTGACACAATTCCAACTCTTCACATCCTCGACCTCCTGGGATCAGATACCTGTATGGTAGATACAAACGCATGGTAGATACGGTGGTAGAATGGTAGTATGGCAGAATGTATTATATTGGTAGAATGGTAGATAAATCAGTGAATTGTGAAAATTTACCCAAACAGCAGTTGTTGTTTTTTTTTCTTGGTGAGTGGATAATTTGTTACAGTGGATAAGTCTTTTCTATCCGTATTTGGCAGATTAATCATACATTTTATAGGACAGGACTGGTCCAGTCTCTCAGGATGTAATTTCCAATACTACGTTAACTGGGAGTGGCAAAAGCAGGTATCCTGTCTTGTTCCTAATCTTTAGGAAAAACATCTTTGTATATATGACTTTATGTATTGTAGTTTCCTTTTAGTTTTAGCTATTGTCTCTTCTGTCTTGAATTAGTCTAAATAATTTTCCAATATTCTTTCTGCATCAGTTGGAATAGTTGTGGTATGTCAGTCATGTTGCTAACGCTGTGTCTTACACTGAAGGATTTTCATATGTCGAGCCATCCTTGTATTTTAGTAATCAATTTTACTTGGTTATGATGTATAATTCTTTTAATATGCTGCCAAATATGGTTTGTTAGTATTTATCTGAGGATTTTTCCATTGGTAGTCAGAAAGGCATTTGTCGGCAAAGATTTATTCTTGTTGTGTCTTTGACCATCTTTGGTGTCAGTGTAATTTTGTCCTCAGAATGAGTTTGTGTTTCCTTCTCTTTTTTTGGAAAAGTTTAAGAAGGGCTGGCATGAATTATTTTAATGTTTTGTGGATTTTCTCAGTAAAACCACTTGGAGGGTTTTGATTCCTACATCAATCTTCTACAATGTTAGATCTGTTCAGATTTACCAATTTTTCATCGCTCAGTTTCAGAACATTGTATATTTCTAGGCATGAGTTTAATCTCATCTGTTATTCAATTTGTTAGAGGGTGATTAAGCAATGCTTAAGGCATGATTTATTTTCGTTTCATTCTGCTATCATGTATGTAATCTGCTTTAACTGATGTGATGTGTGACATGAGGAACCATTTTATTGAACTATAAAGTAGCTTCATTTTTAGGAAGCCTGTTTCTCCCTGGGTTATGATTTTTAGAAGTACTATTCTGACTTTCCTTGAATTCAGGCAGGAGTTTAGGAGGCAATGGAATTAGGCATTTTCCTTATCCCGGGAAGCTTGGCTTTGGTAAAAATCTCCACTGATTAGCCTTTTGATTAATAGTTTCTGGTTATGAGAGGACTCCTAATGAAGCAAATATGCCAAAAAAAATTATCTTGTCATAAGCAAATGTGCCAAAAAGATAATTCTCTTGTCATATTTGAAAATGTGAGAAATACACATGTCAATCTATTAACTAGACACAGAAACTCGGAAAGCAGTGAAGCTTTACCAACAATCTTGCAAGAACGGGTGTCTGGTAGTAGGCACACCCAAGAGGATTATAGCAGGTATATTTATGTCCTGGTGTGCGAGTCCCTCCCCTGGCTCCCCACTGGCGGGTACCACAGAGGTTATAAGCTCTCCCAGATGTCGCCTAGGCACTTCTCATTCCAATAAGGCAAAGTACATGCTTCTAGGTTTCTGGCCGGATTTCAATATTCACTATAGGAAGCACACCAATTTTTAAACCAAGCCCAGTAAAGGAAGTCCACCATTCATTTTTTAAGCAAAATCCACCCAAGGAAGCCCGCCGTTTCTCCAAGCCTGCCACAGGAAGAAGAACCACCAGGAAATGGAGTGGGAATCGCCGTTTTGAAAATGAATCAGCGTTTTGTTCTTTACAATTTCCCCCTTGATCTTTTTAAGACCTTTTTTTCATTTTCATTAAGATTGAGATTCGCTTCGAGTTTAACAGCTCTAGACTTTCTTCTTCGATGTCTAATTTGGTCTCCATTATCATAAGATCATGATGGGCAAAACTCATAGGCATGTACAAATAGCAGCTTCTATGTCTTCGAGTTAAACCTCTAACACAGGGAATTATACAACCACCTACAGCTGTTAATATTCCTGCTATGATCACGAGGGACGTTCGGACGGAAGCTATCATTCCTTTCCATTTCCCAACCACCCTTCCAACCAATCTGTAAAAGGGTCATAAATACCAGAATTTTCAGCTAGATCATTTGGCTAGAGTTGATAGTCCTTGTACTGCCTTGGTGATAGTTCCATCGGGGCAATGCTGTTCCCAACATGACGCAGACTCCACCTTTTTCTGCTAGCATCATTCAGTTTTCCCAAGTCATTCTGCTAGTGGCATCTAATTGTTCAGCTACTCCTGTAACAGCATCTCCGGTATAGTTGATACATCTTTGTTGATTACAATAAGTATAATTAATCCAATCTACATTTGTATTAATAGTTGACCACTAAAAGAGCACAGGTTCAAATCCTGTGGCTATTTGGTTCCTATCTTTAAATTCGTTGGGGGCCCCTCGGGGAACCCCTATGGCATCAATGTATACATTAGGGTCAAATGATTCTTGTAATGATCTTTTGTTTCTATTTTGGTGTTGAATTTCTAAGTTGGAACAAAATGCCAAGGTGAGTGGAATGGACATCCATGAGACATTTAGTTCTAAAAACATGTACCATCTTTTCACCTCTTTCATTCTGTTTTGTCACTTTCCAGAAGAAATGTTTAAATTGTTCTGTATCATTGAACATCGATTATTAGTGTTACTTCCTGATAAAATTTGGTCTTGAGTAAATTACATGCAAACTTCCAAGTGTCCTCTATTAGTTTAACCACATTAGACTCAATTTTCTAAGTATCAGATTATGACAACCTCCATGTGATGATGTCTACCAGGAAAGCTTATTACATACTCAGCACTTCTGTTGCTTTCTAGGCAGATTCCCTAGGTTTCATTGTGAGAATTTAACAAAGTAATCAACTTTCAAAAGAAAAACAGGAGTTTACCAAATAGCATATTGTTTAGATAAACAATTTAGCCACAGTGAGCCACTCTTATCACAAGTTGGAATTGCTTCC
Source organism: Carlito syrichta (assembly GCF_000164805.1). NCBI lineage: Eukaryota > Metazoa > Chordata > Mammalia > Primates > Tarsiidae > Carlito > Carlito syrichta. Next base: position 4,018 of record NW_007221041.1, on the reverse strand, counting down.
AAAATCAAAGTTCCATGACACAAGCAAATGTCAACAATTTGGAACAGGCATTTCTAAGAATAAATAATCTCCAGACTGCTTATGACAACCTGCTTATGCACACCAGACAGTAGGACTTTGTTATGTCAGGTAGTAAAAATACATGCTACAAAATAAAATTATGGCTGGCCTAGCAGGAAATCTTACTTACTGCATACTTGAATAAGAAAGGTGTTCTTATTTTGCAGTTGCCTGAGCAGTTCAATTTTAGCATCAAAACTGCTCTGTGCGAGAAAGTAAGTGTGGACAGAGTGCCATAACTGCGATTACCAAGTCATGAAATACATGTTTGGACACTAAAGAATTTTATGAACATCTTATAAATTAACTATGGATTTCCAGTGCTTTTAGTCTCATCCATTTTCTTCTACAAAAATGTGCACCGTTTTAGGACTTGGTTTCTCTTGAGGATGTGGCTGTGAACTTCACCCAGAAAGAGTGGGCTTTGCTGTATCCTTTTCCAAACAATCTTTATAGAGTTGTAATGAGGAAACCTTCAGGATTCTGGGTTCCATAGGTAAAAATAACAGTATTTCTTAGTTAGCAAGTCTTTTGTATTTTCCAAGGCATTTCCATAACTTGGAATGTGGAAAGGGAACACGTGGATGTATGAAATCAGGCATGGTCCCAATGTACAAGTTACCTTGAATCTTTGTCAGCTTTGTGTTGCTGAAACAGAATAACTGACACACACAAGAGGTTTCTTGGTTCATCATTCTAGGGGCTGGAAAGGTCAATTTTGTGCAGCGGCATCTTTTGAGGATCTCATGCTTCTTCAACTCACAGCAGAAAGCAGAAAGTACTTACAGAGTTTGGTATCCTTCAACACCCCACAGTCTCACAGGTCGGGCAAGCTGACCACAACCTCCTTCACTCAGGCCTGGGCCTCTGTCTGAAGTCCGGGGTCCCTGATCTCCACTGGCACCTCGTGGGCAAGGTGGGTGGTCAGGTGAGAGTCATCCTTTGGTCAAATGCTGGGGCCTTTCAGCTCTTTACCCTACACTACTGGGGTCTCCAGGCATGGCTGGCATCTTGAGGCTGCGTCATCCAGTTCCTCACTGAACTAGGTTGAAGGGAATAGTTGGGAACATGGCTTTACCTGTTGTCACTGCCCAGACCTAAAAAAGAGCCAAATACCTGGGGCTGACACTACCACGACCTGTTCTCTGCCTTCTGGGGGCCTCAGGAAGTTCCCAGTGCTGAGTGGTTCCCAAGGTGCATGTCACTGTTTCCACCGTCTACACCCAGGCAACCCCAATCTCCAGGGAAGCCTCCTTTCTCTGAACTATACCTTGAAGATCCAAGAGAATCTGTCAAAAACCACCTTGCACTGATAAGGGACTTTGGCAAAGTCTCAGGGTATAAAATCAATGTGCAAAGAGCAGTTACATTCTTATACACCAGTAACAAACAGGCAGAGACCAAATGAAAAGCATAATCCCATTCACAATAGCAACAAAGAAAATGAAATATCTGGCAACTTCCTAACCAGAGAAGTGAAAGACCTTTACAACTACAAAACACTGCTCAAAGAAATAAAGATGACACAAACAAATGGAAAAATATTCCATGCTCATGGATTGGAAGAATCAGCAGTGTTCAGATGTCCATCCTACTCAAGGCAATCTATAGATTTAATGCAATACCCGTTAAATTACCAACATCATTCTTCTCATACTTTGAAACGACAATGCAGAAATTCATATAGAAACATAAACAACCACGAATAGCCAAAATAATCCTCAGCAAAAGAAACGAAGTGGGAGGTATCACATGTCCAGACTTTAAACTTTATTATAAGGCTACAATAATCAAAACAGCCTGGTATCAGTATAAGAACAGTCATATAGACCAGTGGAGCAGGATCGAGATTCTGGAAGCAAAACCTCAATCTCTCAACCAACTCATCTTCAACAAAGGCTCCACTAACAACCACTGGGGAGAGGAGAACTTATTCAGTAAATGGTGCTGAGGAAATGGGCTGACCACATGCAGAAGATTAAAACAATACTGCTAACTATCACCATACACAAAAATCAATTCTAAATGGGTCAAAGATCTAAATGATGAAACCTTAAACTATAAGAACCTTTGGAAATGCAGGGAACACCCTCATAGAAATTGGAATTGGCAACCAATTCCTGATCAAAACCCCAAATGCCCATGCCACAAGAGATAAGATAGACAAGTGTGACCTCATCAAACTGAAAAGCTTCTGCAAAGCAAAAGAAACCATCAAGAGAGCAGGGAGATAGCCTACAGAATGGAATCAAATATTTGCCATCTGTATATTTAACAAAGGCCTAACATCTAAGATCTACAAGGAATTCAAACATGCCACAAAGCAAAAAGCAGACAGTCCTATTAAAAAGTGGGCAAAAGATATGAATAGACACTTCTCAAAAGAAAACATATGAGTAGTTAACAGATACATGAAAAAATACTCAGCCTCACTAATCATCAAATAAATGCAAATTGCAAACACACTGAGATACCACCTAATTCCAGACAGGATGACCATCATAACTAACTCAAAAACAACAGATGCTGGAGAGGCTATGGGGAAAAGGGAACACTTCTACTTTGTTGGGGAGAACGTAAACTTGTACAACCTCGATGGAAAACAGTGTGGCAATTCCTAAAAGGTCTAAAAACTGACCTTCCATATGACCCAGCGATTCCCCTTCTGGGAGTATACCTGAGGAACTAGTTGGAGCAGGATGAGATGAACTTAGAATGAAATTAGAGCAGGATGAGATGAACTTGACACCAGAAAAAGATACAAAGGGTTGGCAAATCCAAAAATGAATTTTTTAAAGAGGAGAAACAAAATTGACAGACCGCTGCCTATATTAACCAAGAAAAAAAGAGTACATTCAAATAATTACAATCAGAAGTGGTAAGAGTGATGTTATACCTGAGACCATGGAAATACCAAAAACCCCCAACAAATATCATCAGAGATTACTGTGAATACCTGTATGCATACAAACTAGACAATTGAGAGGAAATGGATAAATTCCTGGAAACACGCAACCTCCCAAGATTGACCCAGGAAGAAACAGAAACCCAGAACAGACCAATACTTAGTAATAAAATTGAATCAGGAATAAAAAATCTTCCAAAAACAACAAAACACATTCAGGACCACATGAATTCACAGCTGAATTTCACCACACGTACAAATAGGAGCTGGGCCTAATCTTCCTGAAACTATTTCCAAAAAGAAAAAGAAAAGAAATCAAGAAAGCAGATTCCTCTCTAACTCATTCCACAAAATGCATATCAATCTGATACCGAAAGCAAGCAAAGGACACAACAAAAAAAGACAACAACAGGTCAACGTCCCTGGTGAACATAGAGTAAAAGTCCTCAACAAAATACAGCAAACTGAATCCAACAGCGTACCAAAAAAGAATTCATCACAATCAAATGGGTGATAGTCCAGGGATGCAAGGATGATTCAACATGCACAAATCAAAAAATGGGATTCCCTGAATAAACAGAAAAGAAAATGATATGATCAATTCTCTTATTAAACACAGAAAAGGCAAGTGATGCAATCCAATGTCCCTTTCATGATCAAAACCCCAAACAAACTAGACATGGAAGCAACATTCATCAAAATAATGAAAGCCACATGTGACAAACCTACAACCAACATCATACTTTACAGGGAATAGTTGAAAACTTTCCCCCTAAGAACAGGAACGAGATAAGGTTGTCACTCGCACCACTCACTCGCCACAGTACTGAAAGTCCTAGCCAGAGCCATCAGGCAAGAGAGAGAAATAAAAAGCACACAAACTGAAAAGGATTAAGTCGGATTGTCTCTGTTCACTGATGACATGGCTGTATACATAGAAAACCCTAAAGACTCCTCTAACAGACTCCTAGACTTAACAAACAACTTCAATTAAAGTTTCAGGATACAAACGCAACTTCCAAATCAGATCATTTCTATACATCAATAACATTC
>NW_007221040.1:0-5518 GCF_000164805.1 Carlito syrichta | reverse complement strand
GAATAGTACTGGTATTAATATGGAAGTGTAGATGTATCTTTCCATACTGATTATATACAAACATACATACGTATATATATGTATGTACGTGTGTGTGTGTGTGTACCTAAAAATGATGGTGGTTGAAGCATTTTACATTTGAAATTGATCAACTGTATTTCAACCCAAGCCTGACGGGCCAGTCTGAGACCCTGTTGCTTACCTGATCCCTCAGGAACAGATGCTGTTTGAGCTTCAAGGGAGATTCTTTCATGGTCAGGGCATGTGGGCACCACTGAAACCCATCAGGTTTAACATGTCTGTTTGGGATGGAAAGCTCATCACCCACCACAGTTGAGAATGTCTCAACTCCTGGAGCTGATCTGTGAAGTTTTTCTGACTAAAAATGAAAAGAACCAGCACAGCATGTCTGCTTCCATGTACCACCTTAGTAATGGATGTCCTTAAATTCCTTCTACCCTCAGGTACAATTCCTTTGATTTACATGTAGTCCTGCGTAAATGAATCTAGAGATAGTATATTATATTTCCTTAAAGTTAATTAGCATATTAAAATGCAGTATATACATGCAAAATAGGAACTTTTTGTTAAATTTTTCTGTACATTCATTGGACTATAAGTTTAAATGCGGAAGTGAAAAACAAACTGTCATTTTTTTCTCCTTTTCTGAGATGGGTAAATTAAAAGTTTTAAGAGGATTCTTGTAAGGTGGCCCTGAAAGTTTCACATACATTTCAACAGAAAAACAAAAATTTGTGAGCACAGATTTATTTTCTTCTAAAACCGTGTACTAGGGTGCCACACTGAAAATACATGTTCCTGCCTCTATGGTCACTGGTAAGTCAAAAGAAGGGTGGGGCAATGACAAGTAAAACATACGCTTTTGTTTCCTACCACTTTAAATTGTCTTTTATTTGATTCAGCATTTGCTTTATTGCTCTAGGCTGATTTTTTCTCCCACAGTTCTTCTAACTTTGTCTTGGACATTTTTTGCTTTTTATTTGTAGGGGGGATTGGAATAAGATTTTGGATTTTCTTACTCCATGATTTTGCTGATGACTTTTAAAATTATTTTAAGTGTTATTATAAATAGAATCATGTTCTTTTTTTTTTTAGAATGAGTATGGCTGGTGAATAAAAATACAAGTGAATTTAGCGTGCTGATATTTTATTCTAAAACATGTTAATTTTCAGTTAGCTTTAATAGTTCATTATTAATATTTGGAGTCTTTATATATGATGTTTTCCACCTACAAATAGGCAGCTTTACTTATTCCTTTCTATTGTAAGTGCTTTACAAAAATGTATTTTTACTGCCTAATTTCTCTGGCCACAACTGTTCAGTGGAAGTGTCACAATTCAGCAGCCTTATCTTTCTCTTAAGATACAAAAATTCAGTGTTCAGTCAACTAGTATGATGTTGACTGTGTTTTTTATAAATTTCCTGTATCAAGTCACAGAATTTTTGTTATTATTATTATTATTATTTTTGAGTTGGAGCCTCACTCTGTCACCCAGGCTGCAGTCCAGTGACACAATTCCAACTCTTCACATCCTCGACCTCCTGGGATCAGATACCTGTATGGTAGATACAAACGCATGGTAGATACGGTGGAAGAATGGTAGTATGGCAGAATGTATTATATTGGTAGAATGGTAGATAAATCAGTGAATTGTGAAAATTTACCCAAACAGCAGTTGTTGTTTTTTTTTCTTGGTGAGTGGATAATTTGTTACAGTGGATAAGTCTTTTCTATCCGTATTTGGCAGATTAATCATACATTTTATAGGACAGGACTGGTCCAGTCTCTCAGGATGTAATTTCCAATACTACGTTAACTGGGAGTGGCAAAAGCAGGTATCCTGCCTTGTTCCTAATCTTTAGGAAAAACATCTTTGTATATATGACTTTATGTATTGTAGTTTCCTTTTAGTTTTAGCTATTGTCTCTTCTGTCTTGAATTAGTCTAAATAATTTTCCAATATTCTTTCTGCATCAGTTGGAATAGTTGTGGTATGTCAGTCATGTTGCTAACGCCGTGTCTTACACTGAAGGATTTTCATATGTCGAGCCATCCTTGTATTTTAGTAATCAATTTTACTTGGTTATGATGTATAATTCTTTTAATATGCTGCCAAATATGGTTTGTTAGTATTTATCTGAGGATTTTTCCATTGGTAGTCAGAAAGGCATTTGTCGGCAAAGATTTATTCTTGTTGTGTCTTTGACCATCTTTGGTGTCAGTGTAATTTTGTCCTCAGAATGAGTTTGTGTTTCCTTCTCTTTTTTTTGGAAAAGTTTAAGAAGGGCTGGCATGAATTATTTTAATGTTTTGTGGATTTTCTCAGTAAAACCACTTGGAGGGTTTTGATTCCTACATCAATCTTCTACAATGTTAGATCTGTTCAGATTTACCAATTTTTCATCGCTCAGTTTCAGAACATTGTATATTTCTAGGCATGAGTTTAATCTCATCTGTTATTCAATTTGTTAGAGGGTGATTAAGCAATGCTTAAGGCATGATTTATTTTCGTTTCATTCTGCTATCATGTATGTAATCTGCTTTAACTGATGTGATGTGTGACATGAGGAACCATTTTATTGAACTATAAAGTAGCTTCATTTTTAGGAAGCCTGTTTCTCCCTGGGTTATGATTTTTAGAAGTACTATTCTGACTTTCCTTGAATTCAGGCAGGAGTTTAGGAGGCAATGGAATTAGGCATTTTCCTTATCCCGGGAAGCTTGGCTTTGGTAAAAATCTCCACTGATTAGCCTTTTGATTAATAGTTTCTGGTTATGAGAGGACTCCTAATGAAGCAAATATGCCAAAAAAAATTATCTTGTCATAAGCAAATGTGCCAAAAAGATAATTCTCTTGTCATATTTGAAAATGTGAGAAATACACATGTCAATCTATTAACTAGACACAGAAACTCGGAAAGCAGTGAAGCTTTACCAACAATCTTGCAAGAACGGGTGTCTGGTAGTAGGCACACCCAAGAGGATTATAGCAGGTATATTTATGTCCTGGTGTGCGAGTCCCTCCCCTGGCTCCCCACTGGCGGGTACCACAGAGGTTATAAGCTCTCCCAGATGTCGCCTAGGCACTTCTCATTCCAATAAGGCAAAGTACATGCTTCTAGGTTTCTGGCCGGATTTCAATATTCACTATAGGAAGCACACCAATTTTTAAACCAAGCCCAGTAAAGGAAGTCCACCATTCATTTTTTAAGCAAAATCCACCCAAGGAAGCCCGCCGTTTCTCCAAGCCTGCCACAGGAAGAAGAACCACCAGGAAATGGAGTGGGAATCGCCGTTTTGAAAATGAATCAGCGTTTTGTTCTTTACAATTTCCCCCTTGATCTTTTTAAGACCTTTTTTTCATTTTCATTAAGATTGAGATTCGCTTCGAGTTTAACAGCTCTAGACTTTCTTCTTCGATGTCTAATTTGGTCTCCATTATCATAAGATCATGATGGGCAAAACTCATAGGCATGTACAAATAGCAGCTTCTATGTCTTCGAGTTAAACCTCTAACACAGGGAATTATACAACCACCTACAGCTGTTAATATTCCTGCTATGATCACGAGGGACGTTCGGACGGAAGCTATCATTCCTTTCCATTTCCCAACCACCCTTCCAACCAATCTGTAAAAGGGTCATAAATACCAGAATTTTCAGCTAGATCATTTGGCTAGAGTTGATAGTCCTTGTACTGCCTTGGTGATAGTTCCATCGGGGCAATGCTGTTCCCAACATGACGCAGACTCCACCTTTTTCTGCTAGCATCATTCAGTTTTCCCAAGTCATTCTGCTAGTGGCATCTAATTGTTCAGCTACTCCTGTAACAGCATCTCCGGTATAGTTGATACATCTTTGTTGATTACAATAAGTATAATTAATCCAATCTACATTTGTATTAATAGTTGACCACTAAAAGAGCACAGGTTCAAATCCTGTGGCTATTTGGTTCCTATCTTTAAATTCGTTGGGGGCCCCTCGGGGAACCCCTATGGCATCAATGTATACATTAGGGTCAAATGATTCTTGTAATGATCTTTTGTTTCTATTTTGGTGTTGAATTTCTAAGTTGGAACAAAATGCCAAGGTGAGTGGAATGGACATCCATGAGACATTTAGTTCTAAAAACATGTACCATCTTTTCACCTCTTTCATTCTGTTTTGTCACTTTCCAGAAGAAATGTTTAAATTGTTCTGTATCATTGAACATCGATTATTAGTGTTACTTCCTGATAAAATTTGGTCTTGAGTAAATTACATGCAAACTTCCAAGTGTCCTCTATTAGTTTAACCACATTAGACTCAATTTTCTAAGTATCAGATTATGACAACCTCCATGTGATGATGTCTACCAGGAAAGCTTATTACATACTCAGCACTTCTGTTGCTTTCTAGGCAGATTCCCTAGGTTTCATTGTGAGAATTTAACAAAGTAATCAACTTTCAAAAGAAAAACAGGAGTTTACCAAATAGCATATTGTTTAGATAAACAATTTAGCCACAGTGAGCCACTCTTATCACAAGTTGGAATTGCTTCCAAAATCAAAGTTCCATGACACAAGCAAATGTCAACAATTTGGAACAGGCATTTCTAAGAATAAATAATCTCCAGACTGCTTATGACAACCTGCTTATGCACACCAGACAGTAGGACTTTGTTATGTCAGGTAGTAAAAATACATGCTACAAAATAAAATTATGGCTGGCCTAGCAGGAAATCTTACTTACTGCATACTTGAATAAGAAAGGTGTTCTTATTTTGCAGTTGCTGAGCAGTTCAATTTTAGCATCAAAACTGCTCTGTGCGAGAAAGTAAGTGTGGACAGAGTGCCATAATTGCGATTACCAAGTCATGAAATACATGTTTGGACACTAAAGAATCTTATGAACATCTTATAAATTAACTATGGATTTCCAGTGCTTTTAGTCTCATCCATTTTCTTCTACAAAAATGTGCACCGTTTTAGGACTTGGTTTCTCTTGAGGATGTGGCTGTGAACTTCACCCAGAAAGAGTGGGCTTTGCTGTATCCTTTTCCAAACAATCTTTATAGAGTTGTAATGAGGAAACCTTCAGGATTCTGGGTTCCATAGGTAAAAATAACAGTATTTCTTAGTTAGCAAGTCTTTTGTATTTTCCAAGGCATTTCCATAACTTGGAATGTGGAAAGGGAACACGTGGATGTATGAAATCAGGCATGGTCCCAATGTACAAGTTACCTTGAATCTTTGTCAGCTTTGTGTTGCTGAAACAGAATAACTGACACACACAAGAGGTTTCTTGGTTCATCATTCTAGGGGCTGGAAAGGTCAATTTTGTGCAGCGGCATCTTTTGAGGATCTCATGCTTCTTCAACTCACAGCAGAAAGCAGAAAGTACTTACAGAGTTTGGTATCCTTCAACACCCCACAGTCTCACAGGTCGGGCAAGCTGACCACAACCTCCTTCACTCAGGCCTGGGCCTCTGTCTGAAGTCCGGGGTCCCTGATCTCC
>NW_007221039.1:0-661 GCF_000164805.1 Carlito syrichta | reverse complement strand
GCAGTACTCAATTAAGTACATTAGCACAGCCCTATTAGCATGTGGGATTTGTCAGCAATTGCAGATATTTTAGAACATTTGGTGTCAGTTGTGGAACTTTGTGTACCTTTTGATTGACTCAGTTGGTGACACCTGAACTGGCCTGTTCTTTTGTGCATCTGTTGAGACATTCAACAGCAAGAGCTATCGTTCAGGCATTACTAATCTTCAGATACACCCCTCATTTAAGTGTCAAGGAGTCCTCTGCTCCTCAAGAACCCATGGATGGTACAGATCTTCTCTAAATCACTTTACCACGAAGATGACAAGTAGAAAATGAATGGTAATTATTTTGGGTTTATCATGAACTCTTGGAACACAGTTCATGATAAACCCAACTCACAGTATGTAATGATATTCCAGGTGCTGTGAGTTGGGTTTATCATGAACTGTGTTCCAGAGTTTCTGGAACACAGTTCATGATAAACCCAACTCACAGCACCTGGAATATCATTACATGCTGGCATTAATCTCTTTCTTTTCGTGGTCTTTCCTGGGCACTGACCTGGATGCCTGAGGCACAGGTTTCTGTTTTAGTGTCAGCAGATGTAGGAATCAAGCTGTTTTCCTCTGGACTTATTGTCACTTGTACAACACAATGATGATCCTGTTATTTTAAATC